>NC_083243.1:131736821-132036821 GCF_032191835.1 Heteronotia binoei | reverse complement strand
TCCATTGTATACAGTCAGGCTCTATGCTACAGCCACATTTGCTTCAATCCTGCTGACAGAGATTCTCACCTGAGGGATCTGCAACAAACCTTTCTGGAACTAAAGTACCCAGCTGATGAAGTCAGGACACAGATTAACAAAACCAGAATGATACTCAGAGAAAACCTGTTACAAGACAAACCCAAAAGAGATAATAACAGAACACCACTACTGGTCACACAGAACTCTCAACTTAAAACAGTTCAATGTATCATCATCAACTTACAACTAGGGGTGTGCATTTGGTTCGGCTGAACCGAATAAACCTCTGAATACCCCCTGATTCGGAAGTATACGGCGCCATATACTTCTGAATCCAATTGGAAGCCATTATACGGAAGCCGTATACAGCTCCCTGTATACTTCTGAATCAATATTTGGAAGTATACTTCTGAATCAATATTTGGAAGTATACTTCTGAATCAATATTTGGAAGTATACTTCTGAATCAATATTTGGAAGTATACAGAAGTCTATAGAAAAGGCAGGAAAGGAGCTTCTGCAGCCTCAGGGAAGCTGCTTGCCTCCTTTCCTGCCTTTGGAAGCCTTTTCCCGCCTCTCTCATAGCCTCCCTGGGATCAGGAAGGGAGGGCGAGGGGGAGAGGAGCCCCAGCAGCCAATCCAAAACATGCATTTGCAAAATGCATTGCAAATGCATGCTTTGCAGGGCTCTTGTGTAGCTGATGGCTGGGCTAATCCCCCAGCCATCAGCAACATTGTTGTTCTTTTGTTCACTTGGGTATCCAAGTAAACAGTGTTCTCTGGCCAATCACAGAGCAGTGGTATTTTTTGAAACTGCTCTGTGTAGGGCCAGAGAAACTTTTTAAGGAGTCTGCCTGGCTGGACTTCATTCCATTGCTGCTAGGTTGGTGTTGGTGTTAGAGAAAGATTGTGCTGTGCTGGCCCTTCGCCTCAGCTGCTGCTGCTTTCTCTCAGCCTTGCCTGACCTGCCTGGAGAAGAGAAGACATCTAAGGTAAGACAGTCTTGGGGTTAAGAACATAAGAAAATAAGAGAAGTCATCTTGGATGAAGCCAATGACCCATCCAGTCCAACATTCTGTGTCACTATGTGGCCAATATATGTGTGTGTATACACACACACACACACATATATATACACATACTGTGGCTAATAGATACTGATGGACTTCTGCTCCATATTTGTATCCATTCCCCTCTTAAAGCTGGCTATGCTTGTAGTCTCCACCACCTCCTGTGGCACTGAATTCCATGTGTTAATCACCCTTTGTTTGAAGAAGTACTTCCTTTTATCCGTTTTAACCTGACTGCTCAGCAATTTCATTGAATGCCCACGAGTTCTTGTATTGTGAGAAAGGGAGAAAAGTACTTTTTCTCTACTTCCTCCATCGCATGCATAATCTTGTAAACCTCTATCATGTCACCCCGCAGTCGACGTTTCTCCAAGCTAAAGACCCCAAGCATTTTAACCTTTCTTCATTGGGAAAGTGTTCCAACCCTTTAATCATTCAAGTTGCCCTTTTCTGCACTTTTTCCAATGCTATAATATCCTTTTTGAGGTGCGGTGACCAGAATTGTACACAGTATTCCAAATGAGACCGCACCATCGATTTATACAGGGGCATTATGATACTAGCTGATTTGTTTTCAATTCCCTTCCTAATAATTCCCAGCATGGTGTTGGCTTTTTTTATTGCAATTGCACACTGTCTTGACATTTTCAGTGAGTTATCTATCATGACCCCAAGATCTCTCTATCATGTCACCCCGCAGTTGACGTTTCTCCAAGCTAAAGACCCCAAGTATTTTAACCTTTCTTCATAGGGAAAGTGTTCCAACCCTTTAATCATTCAAGTTGCCCTTTTCTGCACTTTTTCCAATGCTATAATATCCTTTTTGAGGTGCGGTGACCAGAATTGTACACAGTATTCCAAATGAGACCGCACCATCGATTTATACAGGGGCATTATGATACTGGCTGATTTGTTTTCAATTCCCTTCCTAATAATTCCCAGCATGGTGTTGGCTTTTTTTATTGCAATCGCACACTGTCTTGACATTTTCAGTGAGTTATCTATCATGACCCCAAGATCTCTCTCTTGGTCAGTCTCTGCCAGTTCACACTCCATCAACTTGTATTTGTAGCTGGGATTCTTGGCCCCAATGTGCATTACTTTGCACTTGGCCACATTGAACCTCATCTGCCACGTTGACGCCCACTCACCCAGCCTCAACAGATCCCTTTGGTTCTCACCACCGTGAACAATTAAGTGTCATCTACAAACTTGGCCACTTCACTGCTTACTCCCAACTACAGATCATTAATTAACAAGTTAAAGAGCATGGGACCCAGTACTGAGCCCTGCGGCACCCCACTTCTTACCGTCCTCCACTGTGAAGACTGCCAATTTATACTCACTCTCTGCTTCCTATTAATTAGTCAGTTTTTGTTCCACAAGAGGACCTGTCCTTTTACTCCATGACTCTCGAGCTTACTAAAGAGGTTTTGATGAGGAACTTTATCAGAAGCTTTCTTGTTTTTATTTTAGTTAGGATAAAAGTAAAAGGACTTTTTAAGACTCAGTCCCTTTGCTTATCCAGATTTGGGTGGGTGGGTACTGGGTAGCTTATTTGGGGTTAGTGTTAGGGGGTTCTGCTGGGGGTGGGGGCTTGGGGTTGGGGGTTTGCCAACTTGCCTATATCTTATTTTAGTCAGAGGACTTTTAAAAGTGCAGTGTCCTTTTACTTTTCCTGATTTGGGTGGCTTGGATTTCTTGGGGTTAGGGTGAAGGTTTTTTGGGGGGGAGGGGTTGGTAAAGCTCCTGTATTGTTAAAAGTCAAGGGTTTTCTTACTGTTTTAAAAGGATTCTGTGTTTTATTTGTTGCTGCTGTGTTGTGCTGCTATTTCCTTTTCTCTTCTGGTTCTGGTTCTTGGGGGGTTGGCGTTGTTTTACCTAATTTTCATTGTTAAAAAGGTCACTTTTTTATCAGCTGAGTTTCTTGGCCTTTTCTCAGTGATTTGTTTGGATCTGTTGTTGTTGGTTTTGCATCTGTCCTGTTGTCCCTTTTCCTGGTTCTGTTTTTTTTGTTGCGGGGGGGGGAGGCTTAAAAGTTAAGTTTCTTTCTGTCACGTTTTAGTTTTTTTCAAATTACCTCTGGTTGGTGTGGGGGTTGGTGAGGGTGTGTGTGGGCTGTGTGGGCTGGGTCACTTTCATGTTCTTATAGAGTTATTTTTGGAGTCTGAGTGTGCTTTTGGTTTGGCTAGGGCCACTAAATAGGCTGCCACACTAATAAGGGTGTTTTTAGGGATTGTGTTTTTTGAAATTAAAAAAAAATTAATCCAGTTTAGGGCTTTATCTCCTTTCAAAATTCAAGTAGGCCAGATAGAGGTGATTTTAAAAGATTTTAGGTTTCTCATAAAAGGCAGCGTGACTACTAGGCCACATCAGAATCCCTTTTAAAGAGACTAGGGTTGCAGTGCATCTTGCTTTCAGCCACTGAAAGCCGGTGCATACTTAGATTTCCATAGGGTAAACCACAGCTTATCTCTGGTTATAGGAGACACCTGATTTCTAGTTTGCAAGGAAATCTGGTTAGTCACAGGATCTAGTTAGGAGAAGTTTAACTAGGAGGATATAAAAAGGATTGCCTTCATCTCAAGGTAGACATTTAAAAACTGTAGCCTGGTAGAAGCAGGATCACCTAAACTTTACCAGACTACTACTACCCCAACCAAAAGAAGGACAGGTTAGGGACCAAAAAACCCCAAACAAACTAGTTTTGGTGGGAGGGTTTTTAAAAAGAAGTCAGGGCACCTGTTGGTTCAGGGTACAATGTAGTGTGTTAGGTTTGTAAAAAAAACCCACTCTCAGTTCAGGTTGTGTGAGACTGGCCAAGGGTAACATGAGTGACAGGCAGCAAAAGAGGGGACCTGGGGGCAAGGCCAAGGAGAAGACTGGATGGGTGGAGGGGAGGGGAGGGGGAGGACCCAGTTTCCCCCCCCCCACACACACCTGTGCGTAGGGCCATTCCACAGCTGCCTTTCAGCACTCTGACCTCTGGCAGGAGTGTTATGAAGATGTCCCACCTTGGGCCCTTCATCGAGGCTGCTGCTGGGGCGCCCAGCAGAGGTGCCACTAGGTGCTGGCACTGATCAGGGGTCTGCTGCTTGGGCAGTCTCTCCTGCAGCTGATGTCGCTCAGCCTCAGCAGCTGGAGGAGGGGCAGCAAGAGCAGCCCTCCTTGAAGATGAGCTTTGGGGACAGTTTTCTGTCCAAAACGATCACCCCAAGGAGGGTGCAGAGTGTCGTGCAGGAGCTGGAGGAGAAGCTGGTTGAGGACGACCAGCCCCCTTCTTCGATCCCTTTGGGCACCAGCAGTCCTTCAGGAGATGGCCAGTAGGGGAGGCCGCATGGGGTGGAGGGGGAAGAAATGGAGACACATGAGGTGCCTCCATCTCCGCCCACTTCCCCCCAGCAGCCCGCCTCTCCTGCCACCTCGAGACACGATGTGTCTGCCCCGAGCACCTCACAAGAGGTGGCTCCAGACACCCAAGCTGCCGGTCAACTTAGGCATCTGTACACCTCCGAAGTCTGGAAGCATTTCCAACTTATGGAGGTTCCACACTATGTGCAGTGCCAGCTGTGCAGGGCCTGGATCAGTCGTGGGTGGGACCCTGCCCACCTGACTCTGAGGAGGATGCGGAACCACCTGCGGAAGCACCACCAGGCGGTGCTTCTTAAGGGGGAGAAGCAGGCTGGTCCTGGGGTGCCCAAGCAGCCAACACCACCCGGCCAGGAGGTCCATCCCACCGTGACTACCTCCAGAGCTCTCCAAGAGAGTTCTGTGACAGGGCAGGGATGCCAGCCATCTCTGCCTGAGATGTTTGGTGGGGGTGGCACCTCTGTGCCAAGAGGGAGAATCAGGTATGGCAGGAGGGTGATCATCCGCCCTGAGCCACTTGTGGGAAGGGCGGGATATAAATCCCGAATAAATAAATAAAATAAATAAATCTGGAACCTCGCCAGGTCGGTCGCCCATGGGCTTCCATTTTCAGTGGTCGAGAATCCTAGGGTGCTAGGGTTGCTCAGGTACCTGGCACCCTGGTACAAAGTTCCTGCTAGAACCACCATTAGCAGGACCATTGTGCCATCTGTTTTCAGGGCAACCAGATCTGTGGTGAAGCAGCATTTGTCCCTTGCTGTCGGGGGGACTGTTAATTTCACCTCAGATATCTGAAGCTCCCAACATACGTTAGAGGGGTATCTCTTCCTGACTGCGCATTGGTGGCAACCCAGTGAGCTTCAGGGTGGGGGTGACAGTAGCGGCAGGCAGGGTCAGGGCCGCCAGGCCAGCTATCGCTGGGCCTTGCTCCACGCCGAAGCAGTCAACACACAGCACACGGCGGACACTCTTGGAACCATCCTCTCATGGAAGTTAGAGGGCTGGGTAGGCAGCAGGGACGTTGCCACGGGCTTTGTGGTGACTGACAGTGGCTCCAACATCAAGGCGGCTGTCCAGCATCAGGACCTAAAATGCCTTCCTTGTGTGGCCCACCTTCTCCACCTTATGGTTAAGGACGCATTGGGCCAGACGAAAAGACAGGATCGTCGGTATCTAGCCGTGACCCATGAGTACCGACTTCTGCTCCAGAAGTGTCAGCACATCATGGGTCACTTCTCAGCAGCAATACGGACTCGTATCTGCTGCATGAGAAACAGACACTGAAAGGCATGCCAGGGCACCGCCTGATCAGTGACGTCAGCACACACTGGAACTCCACCTGTGCCATGCTGGAGAGCATGTTGGAGCAGAGAGCAGCCCTGGATGCCTTTGTCTCTGAGACGAGGGTCTTTTGGGATGAGAACCGTCTCACCCAAGAGGATTGGGTGTTCATTTCTCAGACTGTGGATGTTCTTGGGCCCTTCAAGACCCACACAGAAATGCTCTCGTCTGACATGGTGAGCATCGCACTGGTTGTCCCCATGGTCCACATGGCCTGTGAGGATCTATCCTCCTTTCTAGTGCCAGCTCAAGGCCGTGCAGACATTCTTCCAGTGGTGTCTGCCCTGGTTAAGGTCTACATGATGGCGACCATGTTAGACCCATGCCTTAAGGGCACGATCGCTGAGCGGGCCAACGAGCTCGATCGCTGGTGAGACGAGCTCTCCCAGAAGGTCAAGCGCTGCAGAGTCAGGGCGGGCCCAGTGCCAGAAGTTGAGGAGGAGGGGAATGGAAGCAGCTCATCTGCCACTTTCACTGCTGTTAATCCCCAACCTCCTCAGCTAGGCAGTGCTTCCCACTGGACTCACGCCATGAAGAGTCCCAAGATAACACTCATTGGGCGGCTCGTTGGCCCCTCTGGAAGCAGTAGGCCTCCTGAGAGCAGAGATGGATGCTGCGATGGTGAAGGATGATCTTTTGGAGCCCAACGAGTTGCAGGAAACATCTCCTTTGGACTACTGGGTCACGAAGGAGGGGGTCTGGCCGGCCCTCTCCTCCGTGGCCAAGGCGTTCCTCTCATGCCCACCGACGAGCATGCAGAGCAAGCGCGTCTTTTTGCATATGGACAACATTGTCTGGCCACATTGCAATCGCCTGCAACCCTGGACAGTTGAGCAGTTGGTCTTCCTGAAGGTGAACTTGCCTCTGTTCAGCTCCTCGAACGTAGACTTTGAGAGTGAATGAAGTGAGCACCTACTTGTGCCTGCATCCTCTCTTGGCCCACACTTGGAAGGTGGTTGTAAAATGCTCTCCCACTAAACATAGACTAGAGTCCAAAGACAGCCCAAAAACTCACTCACAAATTGATTGGCAGTGCACCCCCCCCACCCCTCATCCATCCCCAAACCAAAAGTGAATGCTGGTTTAAAATCTGCAAAGCAATCCAAATTTCCCCAGTCCCCATCCACACATACCTAATAATACTGAAAGGGCCATTGAAGCCACCAACTGTAACCGACAGCACCCACAGAACCAGCCAGGATAACCCAGGTTTTTTTTCAGGGGCAGGAGGAAGAAAGAGGGAGGTGCCAGTGATGATGACAGGCAGCCAGCAGCCATACCAATGCTGAGGTCCCTCTAATGGGACAGTGATGCTGGTGTGTTGCTGAGCTGAGAGAGAAGGAATGGTTGCCTTCCTCTCACACAATGAGGCCCTCCCAGTGATCTTCCTCATTTGGGGTGCAATTCTGGCTCGCCTCCTTGTGGTGCACCCTGGGTAATGCAAAAGAGCCTGGACCAGTCAACCATCCATCACTCAAAGTAAGTCTAAATGCTTCTTGCTTTGTGTCAGATACAGAATGATGTGGAGCTAGGTGTGGTCCACCGCTTCCATTGCTTGAGAGTTGTGTTGTTTGGGGCAGGGCTAGAGAGCTGGCATCTGTAGATTGCACGTTCTGTGGCAGGGAAGCTGACATCTGGGTGAGAGACCCAGAACCAGCATGCTTGTTGTACTTGGCCAGCTCTCCCCGCATTGTTTCGGGCAGGGCTGGAGAGCTGACATCTGTAGATTGCACGTTCTGTGGCAGGGAAGCTGGAATCTGAGTGAGAGACCCAGAACCAGCATGCCCGTTGTGCTTGGCCAGCTCTCCCCATGTTGTTTGGGGCGGAGCTGGAGAGCTGGCATCTGGGTTTGCTGCAGCCAGGTCTGCAGAGCAGACCTTGAGCAGATTGTATTTTGTGTGGCAGTGACGTTGGCAACTGGGTTTATATTGGTTCCAGGCCAGCAAGGTTCACAGAATAGATAGATGAATGTAGTGCATTTAGGTCCTATAGAGATTCTGTGGTGTGAAGTTAGGTTTGGCTTTGGGTGCCCCAGGAATTGGACCCCTGGTTCAATTTTTTTTTTTTGGCCTTGTGGGTTTTGTTTGGAACAGTGCCCTGAAGGGGGCTCTCCTCAAAACACCCTGCTCCCCAGAGCCACTTTCCCCATGATAATTACAGTGGGGGATTGGAGACCGGCAAGATGGCGCTGTGATGCAGAGTTTGTTCACGGAGCTCCGATGAACACTCTGTTTTGGCAGGCTCCCTGGGGGATACCTTGCTGTATACCCCCTAACAGAAGCGTCTGGGGACGCTTCTCAGTCTGAGGAGCTGGCAGAGAATCTGGGGGGAAGCGGAGGCTTTCCCCGAGAGCTCAGCCTTTCCCGCTGACAAGAGCCTTCCAACGCTGGTGCGTCAAACTGGGCCGCCGGAAAGGAGCAGACAGGGCTTTGAACTCCAACTTTTTTTCTTTGCCTATTTGGATAAACGAAAACAGATATTGAAGAAACAGAAACTCGAGCCTCTTTCGTTGAACAGGGTGCCAAAATCTTCAAGCGCAGCGGTGAGTGCGGGCGAAGAGCGAAAAGCCGAGACGCGGCTCGCTAAGCGCGAGAGAGCCGGGTGTCGCTAGCGGACGGCCGCCGAGGCGGAGACAGCGAGGCTTGGTACGTTTGATACAAGAAGGGAGAGATCTCAAGCTGGGATGCCCTTTATTTGTTTCATATTCTCTTATAACTTATGGGAGAGAAGTCTGAGCAGATAAGAGGGGGCTGAAAACGAAGGCGGTGGCTGCCTCGGGAGTTGTGACGATGTATGAGAAGTGAAACAGAAAGCTTCAGAGAAAATTCCTTGACTTGCCATTTCTTGGGAAGCCGCGGGGCTGGGTAGTGACTCTAAGAAAAGAAGGGGGGAACAATAAACGAAGCCAAGATTAGAACCTTGGTCATAATATTTTTAAGCCTGTCAGAAACTCTAAAATAAAAGAACAGGAGACTGTAAGCTGGCAACTGCACTTTTGGTGCGAAAAACTGGAACGGTAGAGAAACCCCCCCTCTTGGCATTTTTATAGAGTTAAGATGGCGACGGACGGCAGAAAGAGATCTGTGTAAGAAGGAACTTGGGAGGGCACAGCAGATAGCGGACAGCCGAAAATTGGATTAAGGTCTGTGGAAGCGAGAGGAACGGCTAGAACCTGTGGAAAAGGTCCGTTTGGAGTGTTGAGAAGGTGTAAAGGGGGAAGAGACAGTTTTTAGCTGTATTTAGCGGCTGCATCTTCCCTGAAGAGTGGTTAAAGACAACTCACACAAGAGAAAGACTTAAGAAGACTAGAAGAAAAGAAGATCTGTAGAAAGAAGAAAGAAGGATAAGGGAGAAAGAAGAAAGAAGAAAGAAGAAAAGGGACTGTAAAATTAGACTATTGGTGACTATTGGCAACTATATTAAGACATACATTGTAGAATATATAATCTGTTTATTTAAGGAAATTAGGAATAAGTAAAAAGGGGGGGAACCTCTATTCTATATTGAGACTATGTAACTATGGTGTTGGTACGGATTGGCTGAATGATTAGGGGTTTGTAGTTGGATTAATTAGACTAAATTATTTTATTGACTTATTAATCTGTTTTATTCAGCTAAGTAACCTGATTAACTGATTAATTAATTAATTGATTCATTGATTTATTGATTTATGCCCTGATTGATTGCTACTGATTACTGATTATTGATCACTGTTTGTTGAGATTGATACTATAATTTGTCTGAGCTGTTTGAAATTGAAGTTTGAGAAATGGTGAACTGCTTATGGTTCCAGGGCAAGTTTAGGTGCCTAGAATCTAGTAGACTATAGATTAGGAGTGCAGAGTATAGAGTGCACACTAATTCAGAGGTCTTGGGTGCTTTACGGCCCTCCATTTAGGTCTGTGCCTCAAGTAGGATATTAGAAAAGCTATTAAGAGGAAGAAACTAGAAATGGAAACTAAAATTTAAAAACTGGGTCAAGCTACCCCCCCCCCGGGGGGAGTAAAGTAGGCACATCTATAGGCAATCAAGATTCAATCGAAAAGCTCCAAAATATAATGATGGCCGGATTCAAACAGAATCAAGAAGCGCTGGAAGAAGTTAAGACACAACTGTTAACTGAAATTAAGAAAACCAATGAGCAGGTTGTGGAATTTCAGAAACAGCTACTAGTCAATACCCAACAAATGCATGAACTCTCAGCTAAAGTGAGAGATCTTCAAGATCAAGAAGAAATCACCTCTGCAGATATACAGGAAAACAAGGCTAGTATGTCCGAGTTAGAAAATAGGGTTGCCAGACTCGAAATGGAAAAGTCTGCGTATATTCTTAGATTCCAAAACTTTCCTGAGGAAAAAGATGAGAATGTAGAGAATAAGATTGTCGACTTGTTAAATGCAGAAGAAGAACAAGAACTTCTGAAGCAAGGTAGATCAGAAATTGAGTGGGCCAGAAGAGTGTCTTCGGCGTATACCAGGAAATTCAACATTCCTAGAGAAATCCAAGTTAAATTCATTCGTACTGCGATATGTGAAAACATCTTGAGCTCAATTAAAAGAAAACCCCTGACTTGGGAAGAAAAAGAAATTAAAGTTTTAAGAGATATACCTTGGTCCATAAGAAAAAGAAGATTTGGATATAAAAAACTGACTAGTTGGCTCATGAAGCACTCAATACAATACAAATGGTTGATCCCAGAAGGACTCTTCTTTACATATCAATCCAACAGATATAGCATAACATCAGTTGAAAAAGCAGAAGACTTTTGGAGGAAACAGATAGAAGGACAATATCAAGATTCTGACTCAACGGAAGACAGAGAAGAAGAAGAAGGTGAGAACAAAGGACAGGAAGGAAGAGATCAGCAGGAGAAGAAAAAAGAAAGAATAAAGACAAGATCACAAACCCAAAAAAGACAGAAAAAAACAGTAGATAATTATTCAGCGGCAAAATGACGACAAAACCCGGAGTACAGATCTTTTCAGTCAACATAAATGGCCTCAACGAACCAAAGAAGAGGTAAAGACTGTTTTTACAACTACAGAAGACTGGAGCCCAAATAACATGCTTACAAGAGACTCATATAAAAGATGGCGATACAAAATATCTCCAGAACAAAAAATTAGGCCAACTCTATTATTCATGTGACTCAAAGAAGAAAAGAGGCGTAGCCATCTATGTGAAAGAATCAATACCATCTAAACTGTTATTTAAAGACGAACTTGGCAGAATCATAATGATCGAATTGGAATTAAACGGGAAAAAAATAATCTTGGTTAACATTTACGCTCCGAACAACAATCAAGAGCAATTCTTTGCTAAGCTCCATGAAAAACTAATAAATTGCAACTTACAGAACTTGTGTATTGTGGGTGACTACAACGCCATATTAGATATCGACAAAGATAAGAAATATGTGAATACCAAGGGGAAAAAAACCCGAACTCAACTCCCGAAATCATTTTTTAAGCTGGTTGATGAGTACAACTTGATTGACGTATGGAGGATGAAAAATCCCCAAACAACTGACTTCACATACTTTTCTCATGTACATAGTAGCTGGTCCAGACTGGACATGTGCTGGTTGTCTGCGTCTTTAGGATGGTCGGTTATTGAAGCTAACATCAATCCTAGGTCTTATGCCGACCATAACCCTATACAGATTATCTTGAAAGACTCAGCATGTAAACCCCGCTGGACTCTTAATACACAAATCCTAAAAGAAGAAGCATTCTTAGAGAAAGCAAAAAAGGATATTAAGATGTTTTTTGATTGTAACTTAAAAAAAGACACCCCAGTACAAGTAGTCTGGGACACGTTCAAGGCCTTCTTTAGAGGGATCGCGATTAGTTATACAACCAAAAGGAAAAAAGAACGGATGAAAGCATACAATGATTTAGTGGCTGAATTGGGAAATTTGGAAAAACAACAAAAAAATAAAAGTTCCAAAGAAGTATTAGTCAAAATATATAAGACTCAACATGAAATAAATCTGTTATTAATGGATGAACTCGAGAAGAAAATAATATGGGCCAGACAAAACTACTTTGAGAACGCTAACAAACCGAGTAGATGGTTGGCATATAAACTAAGAAAAGAAAGAGAGAAGAAGGCCATAAGAGTGCTTAGAAATGAAGATAATGAAGAAATAACCGAAAAATCTCAAATAAACGGAATTGTACAAAGATTTTACCAGAACCTATATAAAAGACAAGAGATTGCACTTCAGACCCAGGAAGAGTTTATTAGTAAGCTTCGGATCAAGAGTATCTCAGAAGATCATTGTAAGGACCTGGAAAGTAACATTACAATGCATGAAATAACTGAGGCATTGAAAACGCAGAAACCTAATAAAGCTCCCGGACCAGATGGCTTACCCATTGAAGTTTTCAAAGCTTTTGAAGAGAATTTACTCGTTCCTTATAAATACTTGATAGAGGAGATCCAGGAATCTGCCAAACTTCCCTCCTCTTGGAATGAGGCTTTGATATCATTAATTTATAAGAAAGATTTGGACCCTATGGATATACGTAATTATAGGCCGATTTCGCTTTTGAATTCGGACTATAAGATCTTCGCAACAATCCTGGCTAACAGGCTGAAAAAGATTGTCCATACAGTTATTAATGAAGACCAGACGGGGTTCGTCCCTGACAGAGCAATACGGCAAAATACAAGATTTTTTATAGACATATTAGAATATTATCGATTACACCCAGGGAAGCAGTTTGCCGGAATTGCACTCGACGCAGAAAAAGCGTTTGATAACGTCAATTGGAATTTTATCGTAAAGTCCGCCCAGGCCATGGGATGTGGTCCGAATTTTATCAAACTAATCCGAGCTATTTATTCCAAACAAAGTGCTAGAATCAATATCAATGGAAACCTGTCAGAGCCGATCAAAATCGAACGGGGGACAAGGCAGGAGTGCCCACTGTCCCCCTTATTATTTATACTTACTCTGGAATTATTATTAATAAAAATAAGAGAGGAAGATGGAGTGCAAGGGGCCAACATCAAGGGAGAAAAGTACAAGGCACGGGCGTATGCAGATGATTTACTCCTTACACTTGAAGACCCAGTGACTTCAATTGATTATCTGATGAAAATCTTGGAAGAATATGGGAAAATCTCTGGCTTCAAGGTTAATTTTCAGAAATCGAAATTCCTGGCACAGAACATGACCAAAGAAGAGATAGAACTGTTGGAAAAGAAATCAGGATTTGGCTATGAGAAGAAAATTAAATATTTGGGGATCCACTTTTCTAATGACTTAAAAACTCTCCAAAGGGATAATTATGATAAGATCCTTACAGAAATTAGAATGGATTTAAGTAGATGGAAAGACCTACAGATCTCATTGCTTGGCAGAATAGCCACGATTAAAATGAATATCTTGCCAAAAGTCCTTTACCTGTTCCAAACGATACCGATCATTTTATCTCGATCCTTCTTCGTCCAACTGAATAAGCTCATTACCGCATATATATGGCAAAATAAAAAGCCCAGAATAAAATTAAAAATACTGCAAGATAGCGTCTCTAGGGGAGGGTTCGCTCTGCCCGACTGGAATTTATATTATAAGGCATGCTGCCTGATATGGATAGTAGATTGGTTCACATTGGAAAACAAGAGATTATTGATTTTAGAGGGCACCGGACTAAGCAGAGGTTGGCATCATTATTTGTGGTATTCCCCTCCCACCAGAGAGAATATATTTCATAGACACGAAATCAGGAAATCACTATATAAAGTCTGGATAGAGCTTAAAAGTATGATCTACTCTAGGACACCTCTATGGCTATCTCCAGTAGAGGCCTCCTGTCATCCAAACTTATATGATTGGGGCGTCAGTTCCAATTATAGAAATTTATTAGATGTGGACTGTAATTTGATTTTGAATGAAAATGTTAAACTGGACTGGTGGCTGAAAAATCAAATTAAATCGAAATTTGGGCAAGACAAAGAAAAGGGCTTTATTAAAACAAACCTGGAATTTGATAACATAATCGAGGGCAGACGAAAGCTTATCTCCAAATTATACAAATGGCTATTAGAAATTAAATTAATGGGAGAAGTTGTAAAGGAAAGCTGGATCAAGTGGTTACGAGATTTTGGGTATAGTGTTGAATTGGAATATTGGGAGAAAATCTGGACTCAAAATCTAAAGTTGACAAGATCTGCTCTCTTTAAAGAAAATATTTATAAGATGGCATATAGGTGGTATTTAACACCAGAAAGGCTAAGTAAGATATACCCCAATTATTCTAACTCCTGCTGGAAATGTAAAAAGGTGAAGGGATCTCTTTATCACATCTGGTGGAACTGCGAAATAGCCAAAAAATATTGGGCCTTAGTTAACACTTGGACACAGAAAATATTAAAAATTAATATTTGTCATACCCCTGAGATGTACCTACTAAATGTATGTAAAGGGAATCTAACTAAATATGACAAAAAACTTCTACTACATGTAATCACTACCACCAGAATTCTCTACGCCAAATATTGGAAAAACTCCCAAATACCAACCAGAAATGAATTTGTGCAGAGAATGCTAGAGGCTGCAGAAATGGATAACCTTACTGTTAGATTAAGAGGAGGCAATCTGCAAGAATCCAGAAAGACTTGGAATAAGTTATATCAATGGATAAATAAATTAGATAGTTAAAGAAATAAGTGCTGTTTTAGATATTACCTAGATGCTCCTTGGTGGAGGGGGGTGGAGGGGGATGTTGTGGTGGGGACAGGTTTTGTTTTTCGAATTATTTATGGAAAGTTCAATTTATGGAAAGTTCAATTGTAAATGGAATTATGAAATGTTCAATAAAACCTGCTTTTAGAGATAATTACAGTGGGGGAAGTGGCTCTAATTGGTTTTTTCTCACTATTGGGAACAGTGTTCCTTTTGGGGTGCCCACAGATAGGTGCAGTCTTTTGGGGCCAGGGGGGTTTCATGCTGGGGAGTCCCCTGAAGCTGCCCTGCAGTTTTGGGGCCTCTCCCTCAACCCCCCCTCTGGCCAGAGCCACTTTCCCCACAGCAATTATAGTGGAGGAAGTAGCTAATTGGGCTTTTCCCCATCATTGTTGGCAATGGGCCTTTTGGGGAGCCCAAAGACAGGGACCCCCTGGCCCAATCTTTTTGGGACTTGGGGGTTTTGTAGGGGAGAGTTCCCTGCGGGTTTCCTGCAGTTTTAGGGGCTCTTCCTCAAACCCCCTGCCCCCAAGTAGCCTCTGATTATGCCCTATGTTGTCATTGATTTCAATGGCCCATAGGGTATAATGGAGGGATAAGGGGCACCCAAAGAGGGAACCCCTGGAATGGGAACCCCTGGCCCAATCTTTTTGGAACTTGGGGGGTTCATAGGGGAGAGTCCCCTGCAGGTCCCCTGCATATTTTGGGGCTCTCCCTCAAACCCCCTCCCTTCCAGGCGGCTTCCAATATACCCTATTTTGCCATCGATTTCAGTGGCCCATAGGGTATAATGAGGCCGTATATTCGGAAATAGCCGTATAACTCATGTATATACAGCTATTTAGATTACCGGTATTCGGAAATATACGGTATTCTGAATATTTTGACCCTGTATATTTCCGAATCCAATTAATTTCGGAAAAAAATTTTTGCACACCCCTACTTACAACCTCTATTGGACAGTGTCACCTCTCTTTCAAAAGTACTGGAGGTAAACCTTTTTTTGCACACAGACAGCCCCCCAATCTCAAACAACTCCTCACCTCAACAATACAGCATCTCATCTGAACATGGACACCAGTACCAGAGCTTGCAATAAACCCAAGTGCCAACTTTGCTGCCACATACACCCAGACAGCATAATCACTGGACCTAACAGCATGAACTACACCATCTCAGGCTCATTCACTCGTTCATCTTCCAACATTATATATGCCATTAAATGCCAACAATGCCCTTCAGTTCTCTACATAGGGCAAACAGGACAAACCCTGTGCCAAAGGATAAATGGACACAAATCTGACATTAGGAGTTACAGAACTGAGAAATCTGTGGGAGAACACTTTAACCTTCCAAAGCATTCAATGGGCAACTTCAAGGTAGCTGTTTTACTGCAAAGGAACTTCAAGAACAGAATGGAGAGAATTGCTGAATTACAAATTATTATGAAACTTGGAACAAACACCTCCCCAGGACTGAACAAGGATATTGGGTTTTTAAAAATCTCATTACATATGCTAAACCCACTCTCAGTGAGTATAGCTATACATCCACAGTATTCCAATGTATTTCTCTTTTATAATAGTGTATCAGAATAATGTTTTACTGTATATTGACATACTCAAATAAGGGATATTGGCTATTCATCTCATTACATATACCTAACCCATTTTCATTTTATGTATTCTTGTTTTCTAAAGGCAGACTAGAATGATGTTTATAATGTATAGATTGATGCTGATAAGTAAATTAGGTAGCCTACAACTAGGAAATACATGTCCTTCTGTGATTTGCAAAAACACCAATTGGCAGGGAACTTTATTACCTTTTATGGCTATCCAGACCAAATGGCAAAGCCACACTTTTATCATGTGACCACAGCCAGTTTGCACTCTTAAACAACAAACTGCATGTATTTCAGCCCACAATATCTGATATCCTCATCTGATGAAGTGTGCTTAGAGAGCACACGAAAGCTTACGTTCTGAATAAAACTTGGTTGGTCTTAAGGGTGCAACTTGACTCCTGCTTTGTTTAATTGCTTCAGACCAACATGGTTGCCCTCTTGGATCTATTGCACCTTATGGTCTCTACTTAATGACAGCCACACAAAGAGGAATCACAACAGAAAATGATTTAACCAAAAACAAAAAGAACTGTGCTCCGGAGAGGGGGGGAGGGTTTGTAGCAGGAATTCCTTTGCATATGAGGCCACACACCCCTGATGTAGCCAATCCTCAAGAGCTTACAGGGCTCTTAATACAGTAAGCTCCAGGAGGATTGCTACATCAGGGGGTGTGGCCTAATATGCAAAGGAGTTCCTGCTACAAAAAAGCCCTGGTAATGCTTAACAATAATTTAAAAGGTAAAGGTAGTCCCCTGTGCAAGTACCAGTCGTTTTTGACTCATTGCTTTCACAATGTTTTCATGGCAGACTTTTTACGGCGTGGTTTGCCATTGCCTTCCCCAGTCATCTACACTTTCCCCCCAGCAAGCTGGGTACTCATTTTACCAACCTCAGAAGGATGGAAGGCTGAGTCAACCTGGAGCCGGCTACCTGAACCAGCTTTTGCTGGGATCGAACTCAGGTTTTGAGCAGAGGGCTCCAACTGCATTAATGCAGTTTTACCACTCTGTGCCACAGGGCTCCTTAACAATAATTAAGACTTTTAAATATTAAAATGTTTCTATATGGATGTTCCTTTTCTTTAGTTTCTTTAAAACTGAAATGTTCCTTTTCTTTATAACCCCAAGGGGTATTATATAGCATAATATCTTACATATAATATACAGTAAACCACAATTAAGTGTTACAGACCAGGGAGAGAGACAGACAGACAGACAGACACTCTAACATTTAAAAGATCCTACTGGATGTCCAAAAGAAGAAACTTTGGACTCTGGAATGTGATCTTTGTTTTGTATTGTCTCTTTCAATTATAAACTAGTATACAGTAATAGCACAGTCAATTTATAAAAATGAACATGCACATAATTGTTAACTATTTTGATTAATATTATTTCTCCTTAACAGCAACTATAAGAAAAAGTACCAACCTGTTATCAATACATATGAATTAATCTGGTTGATGTCACCTTTGCACACTTAGGTCTTGTTTCTTTCTCGTCTTAAATGCACTTTATTATTTACTGAGAAAATAAATAATATTAATTTTGTACAGCACCTGATTCTATGAATTCCTATTTATATCATTCAGAAATTGGTTTAATAAAACTCACCACATAAATTGTTTTTCCCTCAACTCCTAGTGGACTCAATCCTCATCTTTCAAAAATCAACTACATATCTTGAGAATATCTGACTGATAAAGAAACACTTCCTATTTCAGCTGCATGTTTAAATCCCATTTAAAGGTGCATCAACCCAAGAAGTTATTCTAAAGCAGGGGTGGCCAATCTTGCTTAATGTAAGAGCCACATAGAATAAATGTCGGGTGTTTGAGTGCCACAAGACAGAGGGAGGGAAGAAAGGAGGTGTGGAAAGAAAGCAACTTTAAATGCATTCTCCAAGCCACTGGCTGGTTTAGCTTGGAAAAGAGATGCATTCTCCAAGTCAACCATGGGGCAGTGGGGGCTTCAAGCAGTTTGGCCACCCCTGTTCATACAGGTATCATACAGGTAAAAAGCATGTATTAGAGGCTATTGCTTATTAAAAACAAGTAAACAAGAAAAGTCCTGAGTTTGATCTAAGCCATTAGGACTAAGGGTGTTTAGCTGGTGGATCCAAAATGACTCTTCATAATAAGGCTTTAATTATATCCACCCTATTGTATGATTGAGAGTTCCTGTTGATCTCTGAAGAAGTCCTCGGGTTCTCCACAAGGAAGAACAAGGACTGGTTTGACGAGAACAATCAAGAGATCCAAAGATTACTAGCGAAAAAGAGATCTGCCTACCAAGCACATCTTGCTCAGCCCTCCTGTCCCGGGAAAAAAGCAATCTTTCGCGCTGCATGTAGCAACCTCCAGCGCAAGCTTCGAGACATTCAGAACGAGTGGTGGACCAAGCTTGCAGAGAGAACCCAGCTGTGTGCAGACACTGGTGATTTAAGAGGGTTCTACGAAGCCCTGAAGGCAGTATATGGCCCATCATATCAGGCTCAGAGTCCCTTGCGTAGTGCAGACGGCCAAGTGCTCCTCACAGACAAGGCATCCATACTGAACCGGTGGTCGGAGTATTTTCAGGTTCTCTTCAGTGCCAACCGCGTAGTTCAAGATTCAGCAATCCACCTCACCCCACTTCAACCAGTGAAAACAGAGTTGGATGAGATCCCCACCCGGAAGCATGGGGGCACAGTACTACATAGCACACTTCACAAAGTACTTGTCACCTGCTGGGAACAAGGCAAACTACCACAGAACTTTCGCGATGCAATCATCATCAGTCTACACAAGAACAAAGGAGAAAAGTCAGACTGCTCCAACTACCGGGGGATAACCCTGCTCTCCATCGCAGGCAAAATCCTTGCCAGAATACTCCTGAACAGACTGGTGCCCACCATTGCAGAAGAACTCCTTCCAGAGAGCCAGTGCGGCTTCAGAGCTAACAGGAGCACCACCGACATGGTATTTGTTCTCAGGCAGCTCCAAGAGAAATGCAGGGAACAGAACAAGGGTCTATATGTGACTTTTGTCGACCTTACTAAAGCTTTCGATACCATTAGCAGGAAAGGCCTGTGGCAAATCTTGGAACGTTTAGGATGTCCCCCAAGGTTCCTCAGCATGATCATCCAGCTACATGAAGACCAGCGAGGCCAAGTCAGACACTGCAACGACCTCTCGGAGCCCTTCCCAATAGGCACAGGTGTAAAGCAAGGCTGCATTCTCGCGCCAACTCTCTTTACGATCTTCTTTAGCATGATGCTTCAAAGAGCCGCAGTAGATCTAGATGATGACGATGGTGTCTACATCCGCTATCGCACTGATGGCAGCCTGTTCAACCTGAGGCGACTAAAGGCTCACTCCAAGACAATGGAAAAACTTATCCGAGAGCTACTGTTTGCTGATGATACTGCACTTGTCTCCCACTCAGTATCAGCTCTGCAGCATATGACGTCCTGCTTTGCAGAGGCTGCCAAGCTATTCGGCCTAGAAGTTAGTCTGAAGAAGACAGAAGTTCTCCACCAGCCTGCACCCCAGGAAGATTATCACCCTCCCTGCATCACTGTGGGTGAATCAGTTCTGAAGACAGTCCAGCAGTTCAGCTACCTGGGGTGCATCATCTCCTCAGATGCCAAGATAGACAAGGAGATTGCCAACAGGCTGGCAAAGGCAAACCGTGCATTTGGCCGACTGCACAAAAGAGTGTGGAGCAACAAGCATCTGAAAAAAGGCACAAAGATCAATGTTTACAAAGCGGTTGTGATGACAACCCTCATCTACGGCTCCGAATCGTGGGTTTTATACCATCATCACCTGCGACTCCTTGAGCGCTTTCATCAGCGCTGCCTTCGCACCATCCTCAACATCCACTGGAGTGACTTTGTGACCAACACTGAAGTCCTCAAGAGGGCGGAGGTTACAAGCTTCGAGGCACTGCTGCTGAAGACGCAGCTGCGCTGGGCAGGGCATATTTCTAAGATGGAAAACCACCGCCTTCCCACGATTGCTCTGTATGGCGAACTTTCCACCGGCCATCGAAATAGAGGGGCACCAAAGAAGAGGTACAAGGACTCCTTGAAGAAATCCCTTGGCACCTGTCGCATCAGCCATCACCAGTGGTCTGACCTAGCCTCAGATCGCAAAGCATGGAGGCACACCATCCACCAGGCTGTCTCTTCCTTTGAGAACGCACGCATAGCTGGTCTTGAGGACAAAAGGAGATTGAGGAAGAATTGCACTGCTACAGCACCAACCCCAAATCAGACTTTTCCCTGCAGCCACTGTGGCCGGATCTGCCTGTCCCGCATTGGTCTTGTCAGCCACCAGCGAGCCTGCAGCAGACGTGGACTACTGCACCCTTCTTAAATCTTCGTTCGCGAAGTCAAGCCGAGAGAGAGAGAGATTGTATGATTGACTAGTAAAGGTTTCTAAAATCACAAATGTAAATTCATCGGGTTTACCATTTACCATTAATTTATCATCTAGAACTTTACCTGAAACTGAGACACATTAACAAATTTAGGATTAGGATATGTACCAACCCCAACATGGTGTGTTTTATTAAACCAATTTCTGAATTATACAAATAGGAATTCATAGAATCAGGTGCTGTACAAAATTAGTACTATTTATTTTCTCAGTAAAGACTACAGTAAAGTGCATTTAAATAGAGAAAGGAAGAAGACTTAAATTTGCAAATGTGGCATCAATCAGATTAACTCATATATATTGATTGCAGGTCGGTTCTTTTCCTTAAAGCTGCAGATAAGGAGCTTATAACTTGAATAAAACTTTGTTGATCTTAAAGGTGCTACTGGACTCTAACTGTATGCCATTAATCAAAATAGTTTTGATTGCAGAGGGCTCTGGAATAGAGCAGAGAAGCGTGAGGTTTGTGGCTTAGCAACTGGAGGAGTTGTTGAAAACTTTTGAGTTCCTGTGAAAGGCTGAAGGTGAAGGTGATTGAAGGTGATTGCTGCTGATTTCTGCTGATTGATTAGGAGTGGCTGTGTTCCCCACCCTCTTTGCATTATTAAGCTGCGCCTTGACAGAGAGCTAAAGGGCTCTTGGCTTGTGGCTCTTAGCCTGGGGGCTGAGTAAGGACCAGGAACCCAGATTTCTTGTGTTCCCAATAAGGTAAGTAGACTTTCCAGGTGGGGAGCCACATAAACAAACAGGGCTTAAAAGGGGACTGTATATTGTTAAAAAGCTATCATGAAGGTAGAATGCCAGCAGGGGGGTGGGGGCTTTCCAATGTTTTGCATTGAGTGTCACATGTATGACTATCTGCCCACAGAACAGAAGTCTTGGGTGTGTGCTCGATGCAAGGAGTTCCTGGTCCTCAGGGAACAAGTTCGTACCCTTGAGGCTGAGGTGACTGACCTGGAGAAGCAGAAACAGTCAGTTAGGCACTCGGAGAAGACTCTCAGGGATGTATTAGATGAGCCCCGCTCTGAACGTGGCAGCCCCATTGCTACCAGGGAGCATGAGGGTCGAGAGGGAACAGGGCACCAGGCTGAGGATAAGGGGAATGTGCCCTCAGAAGGGACCTCTTCTTCAGTAGGTGAGCAGAAATCCGTTCGTGCCAAGGAACCATCCCTAGGCAGGGAGAGAGGGGGGGTCTTGGTAGTTGGTGATTCGATCCTTAGGCAAGTAGACAGCTGGGTGGCAAAACCGCGTACTGACCGTATGGTGACTTGCCTGCCTGGTGCGTAGGTAGTGGACATTATGCATGTAGTAGATAGGCTGATAGACAGTGCATGGGGAGGAGCCAGTGGTCGGGGTGCATGTTGGCACCAACGATTGTGGAGAAATGCAGTCATGAGGTACTGGAGGAAAAATTTAGGCTGCTAGGAGAGAGACTTAAGGCCAGGACCTCCAAGGTAGCCTTTTCAGAAGTGCTACCTGTTCCATGTGCAGGGCTGGAGAGACAGGCACAAATTAGAAGTCTCGATGTGTGGATGAGATGATGGTGTAAGCAGGAAGGGTTCAAGTTTGTTAGGCACTGGGATGCTTTCTGGAACAAGCGGGAGCTGTAAAAAAAAGACAGTCTCCACTTGTCCCCAAATGGAACCAGGCTGCTGGCGCTTAAAATCAAAAAGGTGGCAGAGCAGTTTTTAAACTAAATCTTGGGGGAAAGCCGACAGGAGATGAAATGTCTCTGGTTCGGGAGGACTCATCTCAAAGAGATGAAGGGTTAGCTGTTCCTTTTCTACCGGGTAAAGGATCAGAGTTGTCCACTGAGATGGTGACAAACAGAATGGACTGCCTGCCAGAGTCTCGAGGCAGCAGGAGGAAGGTGGCGGGCCTAGCCTGGGAAATTATAGATGTTTGTATGCAAATGCTAGAAATCTTCAAAGTAAAATTGGTGAATTGGAATGTTTAGCGTTGGGAGAAAACATAGACATTGTGGGAATTTCAGAAACTTGGAGGAATGAGAAGAATCAGTGGGACACGGTGATTCCTGGATATAAGCTATATCGGAAGGATAGGGAGGGAAGGGTTGGAGGTGGGGTGGTTCTGTATGTCAGAGAGGGCATATGGTCCAATAAGACTGAGGTCAGAGGATTAGATTCCCTTCTAGAAATGCTTTGGGTTGAAATAGAGGGCCCAAAAGGAAATTTAACTATGGGAGTTTGTTATCGCCCACCAAATCAAAAGACAGAGGACGACTATAATATGATGGAAGGCTTAAAGATAATGGCTAGATGTAAAAACTGTGTCATCATAGGTGATTTTAACTACCCGCAGATTGATTGGGTGAATATGTGTTCTGGTCGAGAGAAAAAGATTGAGTTTCTAGATGCTCTCAATGACTGTGCTATGGAGCAGATGGTCTCTGAACCTAACAGGGGTGGGGCGATCCTGGATTTGGTCCTAAGTAATGCCCAAGACTTGGTGAGAGATGTAAAAGTGATCACACCGCTTGGGAGCAGTGACCATAATGTTATTGATTTCACCATTTGTATAAATAGAGAGTTGCTCCAAAAGACCAGCACAACCATGTTTAACTTTAAAAGGGGTAAATTCTCTGAGATGAGGAGGCATGTGAAGAGGAAACTGAAAGGAAAGGTAAATACGGTCAAAACGCTTGGGGAACCTTGGAGGCTATTTAAAACTACAATCCTAGAAGCTCAGATAAAATATACACCACAAGTTAGGAAAGGTACAAACAGGTATAAGAGAAGGCCTGCATGGTTAACAAGCAAAGTAATGGAGGCTGTAAAAGGTAAGAAGGACTCCTTTAAGTGGTGGAAAGCTAGTCCAAGTGAGATTAATAAAAGGGAACACTGCAGTGGCAAATCCAATGCAAGATTGTGATCAGGCAGGCAAAAAGGGACTATGAGGAGCAAATTGCAAAAAACCTAGAGACCAACAATAAAAATTTCTTCAAATATATTAGAAGCAGGAAACCAGCCAGGGAGGCAGTGGGGCCCTTGGATGAACAAGGGGTAAAAGGATTACTGAAGGAGGATAGAGAAATGGCTGAGAAGCTGAATGCATTTTTTTCCTCCGTCTTCACTGTGGAAGACGAGAAGAGTTTGCCTGCTCCAGAACCACTTATAGTGGAAGGGGTATTGAAAGACCTGAGCCAGATTGAGGTGACAAGAGAGGAGGTCCTACAACTGATAGACGAATTAAAAACTAATGTCACCAGGTCCGGATGGCATACATCCAAAAGTTCTGAAAGAACTCAAAGTTGAACTTGTGGATCTTCTGACAAAAATATGTAATCTTTCATTGAAATCTGCCTCCGTTCCTGAGGACTGGAAGGTAGCAAATGTCACCCCCATCTTTAAAAAGGGTTCCAGAGGATATCCGGGAAACTAAAGGCCAGTCAGTCTGACTTCAGTAAACCGGGAAAGTTGGTAGAAACCATTATCAAGGACAGAAGGAGTAGGCACATTGATGAACACAAGTTATTGAGGAATACTCAGTATGGGTTCTGTAAGGGAAGATCTTGCCTCACTAACCTGTTACATTTCTTTGAGGGGGTGAAGAAACTTGTGGACAAAGGAGACCCGATAGATATTGTTTACCTTGACTTCCAGAAAGCTTTTGATAAAGTTCCTCATTAAAACCTCTTTAGTAAGCTCGAGAATCATGGAGTAAAAGGACAGGTCCTCTTGTGGATCAAAAACTGGCTAATTAATAGGAAGCAGAGAGTGAGTATAAATGGGCAGTCTTCGTAGTGGAGGATGGTAAGCAGTGGAGTATCGCAGGGCTCAGTACTGGGTCCCATGCTCTTTAACTTGTTCATTTATTTATTTATTTATTTTATTCCGTAACTTATATCCCGCCCTTCCCACAAGTGGCTCAGGGCGGTTCATAAATGATTTGGAGTTGAGAGTAAGCAGTGAAGCAGCCAAGTTTACAGTTGACACTAAATTGTTCAAGGTGGGGAGAACCAGAGAGGATTGTGTGGCACTCCAAAGGGATCTGTTGAGGCTGGGTGAGTGGTCGTCAACGTGGCAGATGAGGTTCAATGTGGCCAAGTGCAAAGTAATGCACATTGGGGCCAAGAATCCCAGCTACAAATACAAGTTGATGGGGTGTGAACTAGTAGAGACTGACCAAGAGAGAGATCTTGGGGTCATGGTAGATAACTCACTGAAAATGTCAAGACAATATGCGATTGCAATTAAAAAAGCCAACGTCATGCTGGGAATAATTAGGAAGGGAATTGAAAACAAATCAGCTAGTATCATAATGCCCCTGTATAAATCGATGGTGCGGTCTCATTTGGAATGCTGTGTGCAGTTCTGGTCACCGCACCTCAAAAAGGATATTATAGCATTGAAAAAAGTGCAGAAAAGGGCAACTAGAATGATTAAAGGTTTGGAACACTTTCTGTATGAAGTACAGTACTGCAGTCCAAGCTTTCTGCTCACGACCTGAGTTTGATCCCAGCAGAAGCTGGGTTCAGTTGGCTGACTCAAGGTTGACTCAGCCTTCCATCCTTCCAAAATTGGTAAAATGAATGACTGGGGAAGGCAATGGCGAACCACCCTGTAAAAAGTCTGCCGAGAAAACATCATGATGTGAAGTCACCCCAGAGTCAGAAACGACTGGTGCTTGCAAAGGGGACTACTATATATATGTGGTGTGTATATATATACTACTTACTATATATATGTGTGTGTGTGTGTGTTTGTATGTATGTATGTATATATACATACATGCAACCCTCGGGTTTAGCAGGAGTTCATAGGAGCACAGCTCCTGAACCTTTCTGAGTGTTCCACCACCTCCTTCTGAGAGTTCCACCTAAACAACAGGCCTCGGTGTGGGGTGGAGAGAAGAACGTAAGAGAAGCCATGTTTAATCAGGTCAATGGTCTGTCCAGTCCAGCACTCTGTGTCACACAGTGGCAAAAAAAGGTGCCATCAGGAGGTCCACTAATGGGGCCACAACACTAGAAGCCCTCCCACTGTTGCCCCCCAAGCACCGTCTATGCATGTAGCTTCCACCACCTCCTGTGGCACTGAATTCCATGTGTAGATTACTCTTTGGGTGAAAAAGTACTTCATTTTATCCATTTTAACCCGACTGATTAGCAATTTCATTGAGCGTCCATGAGTTCTTGTATTCTGAGAAAGAGAGAATAGTACTTCTTTCTCTACCTTCTCTATTCCATGCATAATCTTGTAAACCTCTATCATGTCATCCCCTCAGTCGACATTTCTCCAAGCTAAAGAGCCCCAAGCATTTTAACCTTTCTTCGTAGGGAAAGTGTTCCAACCCTTAATCATTCTAGTTGCCCTTTTCTGGATTTTTTTCAATGCTATAATATCTTTTTGAGATGTTGTGACCAGAATTGTGCACAATACTCCAAATAAGGCTGCACCATCGATTTATACAAGGGCATTATAATACTGGCGGATTTGTTTTCAGTTCGCTTCCTAATAACCCCTGGCATAGCATTGGCCTTTTAATTGCAGTCACACACTGTCTCAGCATTTTCAGTGAGTTATCTACCATGACTCCAAGATCTCTCTCTTGGTCAGTCTCTGCCAGTTTGGACCCCAATAACTTGTATTTATAGTTAGGATTTTTGGCCTCAATTACTTTGCACTTCACCACGTTGAACCTCATTTGCCACATTGACGCCCACTCGCCCAGCTTTGACAGATCCCTTTGGAGTGCCTCACAATTCTCCCTGGTTCTCACCATTCTGAACAATTTAGTGTCATCCACAAACTTAGCCACTTTGCTGCTTACTCCCAACTCTAAATCATTAATGAACAAGTTAAAAAGCATCAGATCCAGTACTGAGCCCTGCAGTACACCACTCCTTACCACCCTCCATGTGAAAATTGCCCATTTATACTCAGTCTCTGTTTCCAATTAATTAGCCAGTTTTTGATCAACAAGAGGACTTGTCCTTTTACCCCATGATTCTTGAGCTTATTTAGGAGCTTTTGATGAGGAACTTTATCAAAAGCTTTCTGGAGGTCAAGGTAGACAACATCTATTGGGTCCCTTTTGTCTAAATGTTTGTTCACCCCCTCAAAGAATTCTAACAGATTAGTGAAACAAGATCATCCCTTACAGAAGCCGTGCTGAGTCTTCCTCAATAGCTTTTGTTCATCAATGTGCTACTAATTCTCTCTTTAATAATGGTTTCCACCAATTTGCCTGATATTGACATCAGACTGACCGGCTATAATTTCCTGGATCTCCTTTGGAACTCTTTTTAAAGATGGGGGTGACATTATCTATCTTCCAATCCTCAGGAATGGAGGCAGATTTCAATGAAAGATTACATATTTTTGTCAGGAGATCCACAAGTTCACCTTTGAGATCTTTCAGAACTCTTGGATGTATGCTATCTGGGCCTGGTGATTTATCAGTTTTTAAATTGTCTATTAGTTGTAGAACCTCCTCTTTTGTCACCTCAATCTGATTCAGGTCTTTCAACAACCCTCCCAAAATTAGCATTTTTGGAGTGGGCAAGCACTTTTCATCTTCCACAGTGAAGATGGAGGCGAAAAATGCATTCAGCTTCGCAGCCATTTCCCTATTGTCCTTCAGTAATCCTTTTACCCCTTTGTCATCCAAAGGCCCTACTGCCTCCTTTGCTGGTTTCCTACTTCTAATGTATTTGAAGAAATTTGTATTGTTGGTCTTTATGTTTTTTGCAATATGCTCCTCATAATCCCTTTATGCCTGCCTGATCACAAACTTGCATTTTATTTGTCACAGCCTATGTTCCCTTTTATTAATCTCACTTGGACTAGCTTTCCACCGCTTAAAGGAATCCTTCTTACCTTTTACAGCTTCCATTACTTTGTTTGTTAAACATGCAGGCCTTTTTCTATACCTATTTGTGCCTTTCCTAACCTGCATTATATATTTTATTTGATCTTCTAAGATTATTGCTTTAAATAGTCTCTAAGCTTCCCCAAGGGGTTTGACCCTTTTTACCTTTCCTTTCATTTTCTTCTTCACATGCCTCCTCATCTCAGAGAAGTTACCCCTTTTAAAGTTAAAAGTGGTTCTTTGGTCTTTTTGGCCAAATCAACAACATTATGGTCACTGTTCCCAAGCAGTGCAATCACTTTTACATCTCTCACCAGGTCTTGGGCATTGCTTAGGGGAGGGAAGGCAAGGCATGTTGAGAAGACAACTGTTTGGAACAGAAAGTTGGAAAATGTGGGGTAGGTTATCAGAGAAGGTGGGACAGATTGAGAAAGAAGGGATGGTGGGCAAAAGAGATGGGGTAGAGTGACAGATATGGGAAAAGGGAGAAAGAGAGGGAAGATTGATAGAGGAAGATGGAAGGACATGAAGCAGTGTATGGCAACATCCTTCCCTCTTCCTCTGAACTCTCCTGAACCCTTGACAGTCCACTCCTCCTCCTACCTTCATTGGCTTACCACCCACCCCCAGCTGTAGGTATTCAGTCACCCCCTGACAGTTTAGCAGTCTTTCCACCACCCCCAACCCTTGACTTTTGATCCCTCCATCCTTGCTGTGGTCCTAACCCCCCATGAACTTGTGGCATTTCTCTACCACCCTTGCTGTGTTTCCACCCACTGCCCAACTATTGGCATTCCCCCTCCCCACCCTAGGTATCTTGCCATTCCCCAAAATCTTGGCCTTTAAGACCCCCTATCCTTCTGCCTTTTCACCCCCCTAACCATTGGCATTAACCCCCTTATTGTCTTCCCACCCTCACCAGCTTTGGTATCTTCCAACCCCCAAGCCGTTGCCATTCAACCCCCCCCCCCAAAAAAAAACCCTTGCTGTCTCCTCTCCAGGGCCTAGCATTAACGCCGCCCCACCCTGTCTTTCCACACACCCCCAATCCTTGGCATTCTGTAATCCCCCCCCCCCAAAGTCCTCCTGTCTTCCAACCATCTCAACCCTTGGACTTCAACACCGCTCCACCCTCATTCTCCTCCCATCCATCCCACCCCTTGCAATTCATTCTCACCACACCCTTGGTTACCTGGTAGCCGCCACCACTAGATCCCTACAGTGGCCTCCAAGGCCTGCCAGAGCTCTCCCAAGGCCTCCGCAATGCTCCAGGAAGGGGCAGGAGGGCCCCAGTGGTGGTAGCAGCTCCCAGTGCGTTGGGAAGGCCTTGGGAAGGCCCTGGTAGGGTCCCAGTGGGGGTGGGGGCAGGACAGCAGCTCCTGGTGCTTCATGGAGGTGTCAGTAGGCTGTGGCAGGGTCCCATTGGCAGCTGTAGCTCCCAAAGTCTTGTGGAGGCCTCAGGAGGGCCCCAGTGTTGCCTGTGGCTTCAGGGGCCTTGCAGAGGCCACAGGATGCCCCCAGTAGTGGCTGAGGCTCCTGGGCCCTTGTGGAGATCTGGGGAGATTGTGGCAGGCCCCCCACAGAGGCAGAGGCACCTCTGCCAATTCTCCCAGCCTGGTGGTGAGCGCAGAGGCAGCCTGCCATGGCTCTCACTGCCCTGTCAGCTCTTGCTCTGTTTAACCTTCTGGAGAGAAGCGATTCTAGGCAGCAGTTCACTTCATGAGGGGGTGCAGCCATTGGGACAGGCAAATAGGACACAAAGGTGGGACTTGAATGGTGGTGGACAAGCCAATGGCTGATGCAGTGAGTCATCCCCAGTATGCCTGGGTTTTTTATTATGTAGAGAAACTATACTATACAATAGGCCTTGGGATTATAAAGAAAAGTTTCACTGTTGAATGACCATCAATATAGGAATGTTTTAACTTAAAGTGTCTTAATTATTGTTAAGCATTACAGGAATAGTTCTTGCAGTTTCTGATTTTATTTAATGACAGACATTTTACCAGTTGCTCAAGCACCAGCTACTCAACAGCCTTTCTAACTTTGCCTATGCTTAATTTCTTAAAATAATTCATCGCTTTATTACTCTGATCAATAGAAACATTTTATTGAGGTCAGAAGAAAAGAAGAAAACTAGTAAAAGTGGAACTAGAAATGGATTTGATTAAGACTTTTAAAGCATAAATATAAAGGGAAATGATTAAATTTATTATCTCTGGATTTTAATGTGGAGTTCTTGTGTCCCTTGTGATTAGTACCAGTCTTTACTGAGGCATTTTCCAGATTGCCTTATGTTTGATCTTCATTCCCTGATGTTACTGGTTTTTTCCCTTGTGTCCAGACAACTTTGTTAACATCCCCATGCTGTCCCAGTCTTTCCTCATCTCTTCCCCCCACCCCGTTTTTTCCCCATATTTTTTCCCCATTGCAAAATGGATTTATAAGATATCCTCTTGCTCAGAATCAGAACATTTTTCCCCCCGCCTTGTGGATTGCTGCCCAAAACCCAAAAGAAAGGACAGGTTTGGGTAGTGAAATTTTTTTTAACCTGAACAGCTGTAAGTCTTCACTTCAATACTTCCCTTGACCAGTTTTCCTTTCCTAATGAAAAATTTTTGCTTCATTATCTTACATTGGCTTGAGTAAAAAATAAATAAATCTCAGAGTCAAAATCAGTAGGGTTTTGTTTTGTTTTTGAGTGAGATGTTGTTCCATGCCACAGGTGCTTTTCTCTGCACAGAGAAAATGGTAAGTGGAGAGTGCCTATACTTCTGAGGCATGGTTCACTAATGGGCAGCTGGCAATGTCTTATATAAATATCTTATACAAATATAAAGTGTTCCTTCATACTGCAACTTTACCCCCATTTTTCTCTAGCCATATTTATTTAGCCAGAAGCCAGATTTCAGACAACATTTAAAATAAAGGAGAGAGGAAAAGGGAGTCAACCCTTTAAAGGAATGTACAACAAAAGTTTTCCAACATAGCCTTCAGAGGCAAAACAGCCACTTCACACCATTAATTTGTTGGTAAGAGATGAGGTCAGTAATGAGAGCTCACATTTGCAGAGGCAATGCCATATAAAGGAACAGTCTGAGCGGTCATCCAACAGATATATGGCATCAGAGAGAAATACCAGATCAAAGGTGGTTTGGAAAACCATGGGGGGAGGAGAGAGAGACAGAGAACACACAAAAGGCAAAAGGATTAAACAAGTTGTGTTTGAAAGGTACTAAAAACTCACTGCATTTTGGTATAGAAATCATGGTAAAAAAAGTGCCCTGAGTCAGACCGTTAATCTGTCATTATCAGTGTACTCTGACTGGTAGGAAATCTCTAGAACCTCATATAGAGGTCTTTCACCTAGTATCTGATCTTTTTATTTTTAGATTGCAGATGCCAGGAATTGACTGTGGGCTTCTACATATATCCCCAGAGTTGTTTTTTTTTAAGGATGTAACACTAGAATGGTTTTTCTGTGAAGAGGGTTTTTTTCATTTATATGTTTATTCCAAATTGTAGTTAGTGTATTTGTACAGAATATCAGCTATTTTTAAGAAGCTTTCTTTGTTTGCTTGTTTGTTTAAATACTCTGATGGTACATAGAGTATGCACCAGATGAACAAATTTATATGAATTCCATTGGTGCTGGTGACTTCAGTGAGCCCAATAAACTAGAATCTCAGAAAAGTTCTAAAAGCCACATGCTTAAAAGCATAAGAAAACAAGAGAACCCATGTTGGATGAAGCCATGTTGGATGAAGAGGGTCTGCAAAACTGCCCTCTTCCAGCTAGCTTTTTAAGACGGAACTCCTGATAATATCAATAACACCGAGCCATCTTATACATAATTTGATTGTACCATAATGTTATACTGTTTTATTGGTTTTACTGCTTAAATTATTAATTATATTATATACTGTTTTATTGTATCATGGTTTTACCATGTCTTGTTAGCCGCCCTGAGCCTGCCTAGGCGGGGAGGGCAGGATATAAATAAAAGTTTATTATTATTATGTCAATGGCCCATCAAGTCCAACACTCTGTGTCACACAGTGGCAACCCCCCCCCCCCAAAAAAAAACAGGTGCAATCAGGAGGTCCATCAGTGCGGCCAGGACACTAGAAGTCCTCACACTGTTGTCTTCCCAAGCACCAAGAATACAGAGCATCATTTGCCCCTGACAGAGTTCCAACAATACGCTGTGGCTAATAGCCACTGATGGACCTTTGCTACATATGTTTATCCAATCCCCTCTTGAAGCTTGCTATACTTGTAGCTGCCACCATCTCCTGTGGCAGTGAATTCCATGCAATAATCACCCTGTGGGTGAAGAAGTACTTCCTTTTATCCGTTCTAACCTGACGGCTCAGCGATTTCATTGAATGTCCACACGTTCTTGTATTGTGAGAAAGGGAGAAAAGTACTTATTTCTCTATCGTCTCTATCCTGTGCATAATCTTAAAAAACCTCTATCATGGTAAGGACACTAGAAGCCCTCCTACTATGCCCCCCCCCAAGCACCAAGAATAAAGAGCATCACTGCCCCAGGCAGAGAGTTCCAACAATACACTGTGGCTAATAGCCACTGATGGACCTCTGCTCCATATGTTTATCCAATCCCCTCTTGAAGCTGTCTATGCTGGCAGTCATCACCACCTCCTGTGGCAGTGCATTCCATGTGTTAATCAGCCTTTGAGTGAAGAAGTACTTCCTTTTATCAGTTCTAACCCGACTGCTCAGCAATTTCATTGAATGTGCACAAGTTCTCGTATTGTGAGAAAGGGAGAAAAATACTTCTTTCTTTCTCTTTCTAGGCACTATGTAGATGCAATGCAGTCTTCCAGCTATCTGCATTTTTAATTCCTGTTATGTATCTATTGTTTATTTCATTATTATGAGTGGGATTTACAACTAGTATACTGACATAAATCTACTGGCATCTGCAGAAGCTGTGATATTTCTCCAGCTCATTTTGTTAGCTTAGATGACAGGTTTTTGTCAGAAGGAAATGTTGACACAGATGTGGGCACACACTGGAATTTCCCTAAAAGGTAAGCTGTCAACTGTGATTTCTGACTGGGCTTCCTTATGGATTCTTACAAATTTAGATGCTCTCTCCTTCTTGTCTGAGAAGCCAGCATTCCTGTTAGATGTAACTTCAGACCCCATGGAACATGCAGAGTTAACCTGTGAAATCAAGATTTTCACTGTGCAACACAAGCTGTCACCCAGGAAAGCGGCATACAATACATCTGTGAAATGTATGAAAAGAAGTCCAGGAATCCAGTTAATTAACCACATCAGTTTCTTAACGTGATCAATTTTAATTAAACTGAATTTTAATAGAGATCTGTGTAGTCTGTAGAGAGCAATTGCTAATTCTACAAAGCATGTGCTGCTTTTCACTTCAGATTTGCTCCCATCTAATTAATATGGATAGGGCATTAAGCCTTTTTGGACTCTGGTGGTTTTCATTTCATGACTATTAATGATTTTAATGAACTGAACTAATTCAGTAGTTTTCATCCCAGCGTTTCAGAGCTTTGTTCATCACAAATTTCAAGTTTATAATTGGTTTCCAGGTCTTAACAGTGGTCATTGATCAGCTCCAGCAGTTCCTTTTACAACCCTGTAAGAACACAAGAAAAGCTTTTAACTCTTTGCTGGCACACGACTTCGTTAACACTTATGCAGCAACAGCAGTGTCAAGAACCAAATGAAAGGTTGAGCAGACATGAAAAATTGTCTGGATAATCTGTCTGGGAAAACAGCACTGTTAGAAAATTATTTGGAAAATACTTCAGAGACCTCATGATGTGAATGATCAAATAGTTTTTTTTTAAAAAAGAGACACCTATACAAAACACAAACAGCAAATCATATGTTTGTTTATAAGGAACCATAAAATCTGGATGCAATGTTGAAGCTTTAGTTTTAGCCACAACCAGTGTTCCCTCTAAACTGAGTTAGTGCGAGCTAGTTCACAGATTTTTACTCTCCAGCTCACACATTTTTGTCTTAGCTCAGGAAGGATGACCACAGAACATGCTAATTTATACAGTAGCTCACAGCTTTAATGCCTGTAGCTCACAAAGTAGAATTTTTGTTCACAAGACTCTGCAGTTTAGAGGGGAGATTGGTCACAACAGTATTTGCAGCCAGGTGTAGCCGCCCTGAGCCTGCTTTGGCGGGGAGGGCAGGGTATAAATAAAAACGTATTATTATTATTATTACTGAAGAAACATAGGTCATGACAATGCTTGCTTCTCAAAGTTGCCTTTATACCTGTTTTGTGTAAGACTGACCAGGTCCCTGAAACAGAACAAGGAAAAGGCTGTGAGGTGTCAAGTACATTCAGGATTCTCTAGAAATACTGCATCAGCTGGACTCTACCAGAACCACCAGGCTGCTGGTGAAATATGGGACTGGTCTTGGCAAATTCATCCCTCATAACACACAGTTCAGCTTACATCATGTCTTGGTGTGCCATTCTCTATGGAAAGGGCATGGATGAATAGCTGACATCTTGGCAGTAAGATATGAAGTAAGTTGACTTCCACATTAAGAAGGAGAAAAGAGGAACTTAGCCTCCCATTTTCAGTGTTTATGATAATGAGTTGGATACAGCAGAAGAGGATACAGAAGGAGTTGATGGAATAGATCCTAACCTACCTTTCCCAAGCAGTCTGCTGTTTATCTGGAAAATCCTCTCTGAGGGTTGGAAGAGTCTTGCAAACAAACTGTACTTTGGTATGAAGAGCTACAGTGTTGAGGGGACAAAATTGCCACTGTCTTCCTCCTCCGCTGACATAAGCTGCTAGAAGAGAAGCTGCCTGATCTCCCACCTTGTTGCTACAGGTTTTTTTGTTTGTTAGGCTCCTCCAGTCCTCAGAGAGGATTTGGTAAGAGAGTGGGGAATAAACAGCAAGCTACCTGGGGAAGGGGAAGGTGGGAAAAGATCCACTTCATCAGCTGCTTCTGTGAGCCATTCTGCCAAATCCAACCCAAATATAGCGCATCCACATTGGTCTGCTGTAAAATGGCTGGATTCAAGTCCAGTAGCACCTTAGAGATCAAGAAGATTTTCAAGGCATGAACTTACAAGAGTCATCAGACTTGAGGAGAAATGAAGTTCCTTTTATCTTCATTAGAAGGAGGGAGCCAGGCATTTTCCTGAGAAGGGGGGGGGGGTTTGAGCAGTAGATGGGCTATGCTGGCTGGGAGGGGAAGATTCGGAGTAGGGCTCCTTTATAACAACCACCCATGATGAGGAAGGCAGAGTGGGTGACCCCCCATTTCCTCCTGGATCTATCCCCATTTGATGGTGTAAAGTGCTGTCATAGTGGATCAGGCTCTCAATTGGGCAGTTTTAAGAGTAGGTGGGCTCTACACAACACTGATGTAGAGGCAATGCTGGATTTATGTATAGGCTAAGTAGGCTGAAGCCTAGAGCCTCTAAATCTAGGGAGCCTCCACAGCCCTACCCCCCCCCCCCGTGGGCAGTCTCCCCTCTCCCAAAATTGCAAACCCAACCTAGCAGGGCAACCTAGCAGCTATGAGACTCAGGGCCAGTCAGTGGGGCCCAATTTGAAACTCCGGGGCCCAGCTGAAAAATTTTTGTGGGGCCCCAGTTTACAGCCAAAGTCTGCAGAATCTTAGAGATATAAATAAAATCCATCTAGATTGCCCTAGTGCGGGGGCCTCCTTAGGTGCAGCCCGCAGGGCCCAATTTGGCCAAATTGCTCCAATTGCCTTACGGCCAGCCCTGATGAGACTGTGCAGGGGTTGGACTGACAAGTCCTGCCCTTCTAGGTCGATGGTGCCGCTAGGACTCCAGAGCCAGCAGCCCAGAGTCAACAACAACCAGCTGAACAGTCTTCCCCAGCTCAAGGGTCAGGTCAGTAGTGGTACATGCTGCACTTTAATCAGTGGGATTGTGTGAGTGGGGGGCTGGCTGGGGCAGATAGACCAGGCAGGCAAGCTCTCCCAAGTCTTTTCCATTCCTTCCCTCCTCCTTGGCTTGAACAGAGAAAGCACATGTGACTGGCACTGACCTCGCCCCTCCCAGGCAGGAAAATCTATCTTTCACACTTCACAGAGCCCTGTCAGTGCCTGCAGTGTGCACTTGCAACCCCTTTCTCAGAACTTCTTGGATATGAAAAGAAATATTGATGGTTTCAATTGTCATGCCAATAAATTCAAACAATACTGCTTCATACATTAATAGTAGATTAATTGTTTTAAAGCCATTGCAGAATCTAATCAAAGTTTTACATATTTATTTTATATAACATTTTTTGGCAGTTGGCTCTTTTAAACGGCTAGTATTAATTGTTGGATGGGAGCCTGGTGTTTGCTGCTGCTGGAATTATTAGGTGAAAAATCATAGTTAGTTATTAACCTATGTTTTTTAAAAAACTTACATTTTTATTATTATTATTACTCAAAATTTCAGCTTTGTCAACATACAAATAATATAAAATAGCAAATGAACAGATATTAAGTAATAATTTAGTAATACAGAAGGCATATCAACAAAATCTAAATAAAATAAACATATGAACCCAGATACAGTCTAGCATTAGCCAAAAGGATTAAGTCAATAGCTATACAAATGATGTTAATATAAGATAAAGTCCAAGTATTTTCTTGACATTCTATTCTGTTTTGAAGTTTTTTCATTGACGTGTTCAAAAAAAGTGAACCATTTTTCCAAAAATTTATCCCCTGCAGTCGGGTTTTCACTTAATAAAATTTGTGAAGCAATTTTATCCTGCATCACAATGTCCCATATTTTTGAAACCACAAAGTAAGGAAGGGAATTTTTACCGTTTTCCAGTGTTTAGCTGCTAAAATTAGTAGGGAGGTAAGTTCTGCTTTGAGAGGAGTATATTTGTTGTGTGGCCAAAAGTTTAAAATAATAGATTCTGGGGAGCGAGGGATAGAGTCATTTATTATAATCTCGATCTTGTGTGTTATTGAATTCTAAAAGGTTTAGATCTTCAGACAAGACCACGAACAATGTAAAAACGTTCCTGCTTCCCCACAACCCTTTCAGCAAAGAGGATTTGGACTTAACTTCACCCTATAGAGAGAGAATGGAGTTAAATACCAATGGGAAACAATTTTGTAGTGTTGTAGTTTTAAAATGGTAGATTTTGATTTAAACAGCGGTGAGACCCAAAGTCTAGACCACTGTTCTGTAAGCTGTAATGCGCAATCTTTTTGCCATGAGTTTTGCTGAGAAGTATCGTGTGACCACTCTTTCTGATTCAATAAACAATATATTATAGAAATTACCCCCCTCATGTTTGCATTTTCCTCTTTAATAAGTTTTTCAAACTTATTTATTGATTTGTCGCTGGTATCACAGGAATTGTTTTATTTGGAGTATCGTAAACTTGGTGATATTTGTACCATTGTATCTTAATTTTGAACTTGGATTCCAGTTGTTTATGTGAACATAAACGGCCTAGCGTACTGATGTCTGTAAGCCTGAGAATTTTATTTTGCCTCCATATTTTAAAATTAGAAGAAGGATGCTCAGGAGGAAACTATGGTTGACCTAAAAAGGCCATGGTTGGTGATGAAGGTTGCACCAGATGAGTCCGGAATTTGTCCCATAGTTCTAAAGAAAATTGTAAAAAAGGGTTATGTATAGGAACTTTTTTCCTATCAGATTTAATGTTCCATAGGAATTCATTTAGATGAGTTGGAAGGATGCTAGCTGCTTCTATTTGAACCCACGCTTTATGATTTTCTTTCCTGGCATAAAGAAGGATATTATGAAGCTGGCTGCTATGTAGTATTTTACTAAAATTGGAGCCCCCAGTCCGCCCTGTGAAGTTGGTCTGGAAAACATTTGAAAAGAAATCCTAGGTTTTTTATTTTGCCACAAGAAAGATATCAAGATATATCAAAGATATCAAAGATAACAAGATATATCAAAGATATAATGATTTCACCGTTTGTATAAATAGGGCGTTGTCCAAAAAGACCGCCACAACCACGTTTAACTTTAAAAGGGGTAAATACACTGAGATGAGGAGGCATGTGAGGAGGAAACTGAAAGGAAAGGTACATACGGTCAAAACCCTTGGGGAAGCTTGGATGCTATTTAAAACTATAAACCTAGAAGCTCAGATAAAATACATACCACAAGTTAGGAAAGGCACAAACAGGCATAAGAAAAGGCCTGTTTGGTTAACAAACAAAGTAATGGAAGCTGTAAAAGGTAAGAAGGACTCCTTTAAGCAGTGGAAAACCAGTCCAAGTGAGATTAGTAAAAGGGAACACAGGCTGTGGCAAATCAAATGCAAGACTGTGATCAGGCAGGCAAAAAGGGACTATGAGGAGCATATTGCAAAAAACATAAAGACCAACAATAAAAATTTCTTCAGATATATTAGAAGTAGGAAACCAGCCAGGGAGGCAGTGGGGCCCTTGGATGACCATGGGGTAAAAGGATTACTGAAGGAGGATAGGGAAATGGCTGAGAAGCTAAATGAATTTTGTGCCTCCGTCTTCACTGTGGAAGATGAGAACTTTTTGCCCGCCCCAGAACCACTAATTTTGGAAGGGGTGTTGAAAGACCTGAGTCAGATTGAGGTGAAAAAAGAGGAGGTCCTACAACTGATAGACAAATTAAAAACTAATAAGTCACCGGGTCTGGATGGCATACATCCGAGAGTTCTGAAAGAACTCAAAGTTGAACTTGTGGATCTTCTAACAAAAATCTGTAATCTTTCATTGAAATCTGCCTCCGTTCCTGAGGACTGGAAGGTAGCAAATGTCACCCCCATCTTTAAAAAAGGTTCCAGAGGAGACCCTGGAAATTACAGGCCAGTCAGTCTGACTTCAATACCAGGAAAGTTGGTAGAAACCATTATCAAGGACAGAATGAGTAGGCACATTGATGAACATGGGTTATTGAGGAAGACTCAGCATGGGTTCTGCAAGGGAAGATCTTGCCTCACTAACCTGTTACATTTCTTTGAGGGGGTGAACAAACATGTGGACAAAGGAGACCCATTAGATGTTGTTTACCTTGACTTCCAGAAAGCTTTTGATAAAGTTCCTCATCAAAGGCTCCTTAGAAAGCTTGAGAGTCATGGAGTAAAAGGACAGGTCCTCTTGTGGGTCAAAAACTGGCTGAGTAATAGGAAGCAGAGAGTGAGTATAAATGGGCAGTCTTCGCAGTGGAGGACGGTAAGCAGTGGGGTGCCGCAGGGCTCGGTACTGGGTCCCATGCTCTTTAACTTGTTCATAAATGATTTAGAGTTGGGAGTGAGCAGTGAAGTGGCCAAGTTTGCGGATGACACTAAATTGTTCAGGGTGGTGAGAACCAGAGAGGATTGTGAGGAACTCCAAAGGGATCTGTTGAGGCTGGGTGAGTGGGCGTCAACATGGCAGATGCGGTTCAATGTGGCCAAGTGCAAAGTAATGCACATTGGGGCCAAGAATCCCAGCTACAAATACAAGTTGATGGGGTGTGAACTGGCAGAGACTGACCAAGAGAGAGATCTTGGGGTCGTGGTAGATAACTCACTGAAAATGTCAAGACAGTGTGCGTTTGCAATAAAAAAGGCCAACGCCATGCTGGGAATTATTAGGAAGGGAATTGAAAACAAATCAGCCAGTATCATAATGCCCCTGTATAAATCGATGGTGCGGTCTCATTTGGAGTACTGTGTGCAGTTCTGGTCGCCGCATTGGAGAAAGTCCAGAGAAGGGCAACTAGAATGATTAAAGGGCTGGAGCACTTTCCCTATGAAGAAAGGTTGAAACGCTTGGGACTCTTTAGCTTGGAGAAACGTCGACTGCGGGGTGACATGATAGAGGTTTACAAGATAATGCATGGGATGGAGAAAGTAGAGAAAGAAGTACTTTTCTCCCTTTCTCACAAACAAGAACTCGTGGGCATTCGATGAAATTGCTGAGCAGACAGGTTAAAACGGATAAAAGGAAGTACTTCTTCACCCAAAGGGTGATTAACATGTGGAATTCACTGCCACAGGAGGTGGTGGCGGCCACAAGTATGGCCACCTGCAAGAGGGGTTTAGATAGAAATATGGAGCACAGGTCCATCGGTGGCTATTAGCCACAGTGTATGTATGTATATAAAATTTTTTGCCACTGTGTGACACAGAGTGTTGGACTTGATGGGCCGTTGGCCTGATCCAACATGGCTTCTCTTATGTTCTTAAGTTGCTTTGCCAAAGTTTCATTTCTCTGTCTGGAATTGGGATGAAAGATTTTAAAATAAAAAGAGAAATTTGGGTAGGATAAAAGTTTTTAGTAGATCAATCTTTTCTATCAGATTAAAATTTAATTTGAGCCATGAGGATAAATTGAGTTTGGTTGACTTAAAAATCTGTCTATAGTTAGAATCAAAGAGTGTAGACAGTTTTAGAGGAATTTGGACTCCCAAGTGGTGCCATGAATTTGTTACCCATTTGAATGGAAAGGCATGTTTAAGGTGTTGGTGGACATCAGGGAAAATTTCAATGGGATAAATTTCTGATCTGACCATATTTATTTTAAAACCAGAATATTTGCTGAAATTACTTGTGGTTTGCATTAATTTGCTCAATGAGTTAATGGGGTCGCCTAAATAGAAAACTGTGTCATCAGCAAAAAGGCAGATTTTGTGAATTGATCCAATTACTTTTAGCCCTTCAATTTCCGGATCGGAGCGAACTACATGGGCTAGGGTTTCTAGTGAAAGAGCAAATAATATAGGTGAGAGAGGACATCCCTGGCGAGTGCCTCTTGATAAAATTATGTCATCTGATCTGAAATTGTTGATGCTTAATTGGGCTTTGGGAGATTTATAAATAGCTGTTAAGGAGTTCAAAAAATTCAGACCAAAACTCATATATTTCAGAACTGCTTTAAGGTAGCTTATTTCAAGCATGTCGAATGCTTTTTCAGCATCTAAGGAAAGAATTAAGGATGTAGTGTGGGATGCTGTACCATGCTAAATTAAATTTAGGGTTTAGGGTTTAAATTTAGGGTTCTTCTAATGTTGTCTGTAATAGAGCAGCCAGGTATAAATCCTGCTTGGTCTGTATGAACGTAGGAACTAACAATTCTATTCAATCTCCTAGCCAAAACTGTCGAAAATATTTTAAAATCATGATTCAGGATGGAAATAGGCTATATGATTTGGGGTCTAACTTATCTTTCCCTTCTTTATGCAATACTATCATTCTGGAGTCCTTCCAGGAATCTGGAAGTATGCCATTCTCCATTACAAAGTTGCAGGTTTCTGAAAGGGGACCCAGCAGACTAGCTTTAATTTTTTTGTAAAAGTCAATGGGAAAACCATCTTTCCCCATCGGTTTATTATTTTTTATTGAAGCCAACGCCTCAGCTATTTCTGATTCAGTGAAGGGTTTTTACATAAATTCCATGTCATTTTTTGAAAGAAACTTATCAAATTTAGTTGATTTTAAATATCCCCTGGGGTTTAGGCTACTATCTAATGAAGATTTATATAACGAAGAGTAATAGTCATGAAATACTTCCATTATTTCTTTTGAGGATGTATGAGTATTATCTTGTGCAGAACAGATGGCATGAATCAATGAGTTGGCCTGCTTTTGCTGAATTCTGTATTTGTGTATTCGAAGAGATTTAGCAGTCTTTGTCACAAATTTTTGTCTTAAGTATAACAGGTTTTTTTGTATATCAGAAGTTTCGATAAGTGCTAATTTATTCCTTTCTATGGTAAGTCTTTTTCAGAGTTTTCTTGCCTCCAAATTTAATATGCCTCTGTTCTAATACCAGTATTTTAGCTTTCTGTTCTGAAATAGCTTCCTTTTTATTTTTATGGCAAACTGCTGCCAGTGAAATGAGATGGCGTCTGAGTACCGTCTTAAATGCATCCCATACCATATTCTGAGATACACCGCAGTCACTGTTATGTAGGAAGTAGTCTTGAATGTGCTTATTTATGTCCTCACAAATGAGTTCCTTTGATAGCAATAGTTCGTTAAGAGACCAGTTAGGTCCTTATGTTCTTGAATGACCAATTCACCTACCACCCATGAATGGTCCGAAATTGTTCTGGAGCCTATGGTTACATTCCTTACTGAATTTAGCAAAGCCGGGGAAGTTAGCACATAGTCTGTTCTGGAGCAGGTATTGTGAACATGTGAGAAATAAGTATACTTTCGGATTTAAAGATCTCCAGATGTCCACCAAATAAAAAAATTGCAAAAGATCTTGAAGCCCTGATATTTTGGAAGTTTGAGGTTTTACCTTACTTCGGATTGATTTGTCGTAGATTGGGTTGATTACAGAGTTGAAGTCTCCACCTATTATGACCTCTCCTTGTCTGGATTCCATCAGTGCAGCTAATGTCTCTTTCAAAAATTGCAACTGGCCACTATTAGGAGAGTAAATGGAAGCAATTGTTAGAGGAGAGTTGTTTAACATTCTTTTAATGAAGATATATCGACCCCTGGGGTCGGTTTTTGTGCCCTGTGAAATGAAAGGTGTTGATTTCGAAAAGAGTATTGCCACTCCTCTGGCCTTTGAGGATCCTGTGGCTTGAAAAATTTGATTGAACCAAGTAGTACGTAACAAAGGGAACGCCTTCTTTTGACATGTGTTTCTTGAAGGCATACCACATTGGGCCGTTCCTTTACTAAAACATTGGAAATACGGGTTCGTTTAATGGGTTTTTTAAAAACCCTGCAGTTCTAAGTAAGAACTTTAAGGATTTTGGACATTGTGAGTCAAGGTACTGATTTATATATAAAAAAGAGAAAAAAATTACCTTTGGTATAAGAGGCTAGACTGGACTGAAATATAAATTACAACTTTAATGTTGTTCCTTGAAAAAGAGGGGAAAAAGAGAAAAACAAATATTTAAACCAATTAAGCTAGAAAAAGCCAAAATCCAACACTAAAACCCTTGTTTAGGGTATAGTTTCAACAAGCTTCCTCCCAAGGAAGAAGCTAGGGAGAATACCTATAGGTCTCTATAACTGCATGCCTCGCGGTCTCACTGGATCGCTTCTATATGCAGCTTATGGCTACCCCAGCCCCTCTGCAGCCTCAGTTCTTCCTTTTAAATTTTACCTCACAACTATGAAACTCAAGGGGTGGGTGTAATATGGTTTTCTCAGTACTAGTCTCTTCAGGGTTTTTGTTTTGCTCTCAGATGGATATAGAACTCAATTTGTAGGTAGGGGACCACAGCAGCTTTGATAGCTTTCCCAATATACTGGCACCAGAGAACTTCAAAGTAAACCACAGAAATTTATTAATGTACACACACCGTCTTCAACTGGGGAATGGGAAATATATACATAGGCTATATTGTATCTCAAGCAGTTAACAGTTTCTTCGTAGTTCAGGCTTTATAATATCAAGTTCACTTAGGTCTTTCAGGTTTCACAGATCATACAGCTTTCACTCTCCAACACTATTCTGGGTTGGCCTCTTGGGTATAATGTGACAAGTCCCTTAAGTTGACTGGTGTCTCTTCTCCCAGCCCTTCAGACTTCTAGACCCACATCTTTCCCTCAACCACCTATTTAGCTCTTAAGAGAAATGTCTCTGTGTCTGTGACCTCTCAGGTCTTTTACTGTGACTCTCCTTTAGTCACACACAGCCCCTTGGCTGTCTTTATAGAGTGAACAGTGAGCTTTGCTTCTCTCAAAGACTCTCCTTAGCTCCTGTCTCAGCTCCTTCTCAGACCAACTGCTCTCTTCAGCAGTCTCCCTCAGACTCCGTCTGACACTAACTGCCCTCAGCCGTTAGCTGTCAATCACCTCTGAGAGTTCCGAGCACTCTGGCCCCCACCCTCAGGTCATCTGATGCAGGCTCTATGCGTCCTTAGTTTTCTTGTTAACCCATTCATTACCATCACAGTCTCCCTAACAAGAAACCAGTTCTCTCCACAAGGAGGGCTAAGGGTGAGAATAAACCAAGTGAAAAACTACCAAATCCAATCCCCCTCCCCATTGTAAACAGATTTACAGCAAACTCCAAAATGTGCAATTAAAAATAAAGCTTACAATATCTTTTTAAAACCTTATTTTCTTATATCTATTATTTTTCTTAAAAGTGTTTAAACTAACTGTAACTTGAGATATCTGAACCAGAATAAGAAATCAATTTTTTGACCATCTTTAGTTTAACAAAATAACCGCCATATTAGAATTTAACAAGACAGCTTTCTATAACCTTCACAAGCTTCCTTAAGAATTTCTACAAAATGCATAGCAAACCTTCCTGTTGTTTCTATGTTAACTCTTGGAACCTTGCACAGACTTAAATGGAGAGTTTCCTAGTACAGTTAACCTTATCAAAAATAAGCCTAATTAAAGACTTAAAAGGAGAATAGTTTGATACACATTAGTTAATCATCCATTATATTTATCCAAAATATCCATCTAGATGAATGTTTGGCTACCATCAGGAAAAGAACTCATTTTTCCAATTAGTTAAGAACTAGGCATGCTTGAGCTACTCAGAACTTATTCTAAACAGATGTAAAAAACTTGACAAAGAATATAAAGGTGCATTGAAATGTGGAGAAAAGTGAGCCTATTCTATTAAATTGCTAAATACATCACTAGTTGATATTATCCATAATCAATAGCTATTTATAGAAAAATATGACATGAAGATTTCCCCCTACTTGATCTTCTTTCACTAATTTTCAATTAATAAAAGTGAGACAGTGATGCACTTACAAAGGATGCTAAATATATAGAAATTTATTTATTTATTTAAATTTGGACTTATATCCCGCCCTTCTCACCGAAGTGTCTCAGGGCGGCTTACAACATTATAATTTACATAGATTTGGTTTAAAAACATTTACAAATAAGTTAAAACCATAATTGATAAAACAAAATAGGAATAAAATAGGAATAAAACCAGTGGTCTGTAGATGCATTTTTGTTCCATCCAAAAGACGTTCTCATTGTCAGTTAGATGTTATAGGCCTGCCGGAAGAGGGCTGTCTTACAGGCCCTGCGGAACTGCCCTAGGTTTCACAGGGCCCGCACCTCCTCCGGCAGCTGGTTCCACCAGTAAGGTGCTGTTATTGAGAAGGCCCGGTCCCTGGTGGCCTTTAGACGGGCCTCCTTTGGCCCGGGGATTACCAGCAGGTTTTGTGAACCCGATCGTAGTACTCTCTGGGGAACATGTGGGGAGAGACGGTCCCTAAGGTAGGCAGGTCTAGGCCATATAGGGCTTTAAAGGTAATGACCAACACCTTGTACTGGACTCGGAATATTACTGGCAGCCAGTGCAGGTCCCGGAGCCCCGACCGTATGTGCTCCCATTTTGGGAGCCCTAGTAGCAGCCGGGCAGCGGCGTTCTGCACTAACTGCAGTTTCCGGGTCCGGCACAAGGGTAGCCCCATGTAGAGGGCATTACAGTAGTCCAACCTCGAGGTGACCGTAGCATGAATCACTGTTGCTAGGTCGTCGTGTTCCAGGAAGGGGGCCAACTGCCTCGCCCGCCTAAGATGAAAAAATGCAGACTTGGCAGTGGCTGCTATCTGAGCCTCCATCATCAGCGAGGGCTCCAATAGTACCCCCAAGCTCTTGACCCTGCTCGCCGCTATCAACGGCACGCCGTCAAAAACTGGCAGGGGGATTTCCCTTCCCGGGCTGCAACGACCCAAGCAAAGGACCTCTGTCTTCGCCGGATTCAGCTTCAGCCCGCTCAGCCTAAGCCACCTAGCCACCGCCTGTATTCCTTAAGAGTTGTTATATAAAAAATTAATTAGTACCAGTTAAAAATTGCAGTAAGCTGATTAAAAAATTCATTAATAACTTAGGTAGTAAAAATCCAGAGTTTTTTTTAAAAATTCATTGCTAGTATTTCCAATCAGTTTTCTAAAATGAAGAAAGAAAGACACACACATACACATAAGCATACACTCCTAAATATACACACCCACACGTACTCATACACACTTACTCATACACCCCTCCATGCACCCCCATGTGAACAAAGAGCTACATCCTATACAAGCATACCTAAAGACAAAAAGAAAAAAAGAAAAAAAAGAAAAAAAAGAAAAGTAATGGGAAAACTGGCTTGAACAGTAGTTAACAAAGAGAGATATTGGACCACTAGATTTCAATAAATAAACTAAGAAGTGTTATCTTATGACTAATAGAACATTTTGTGATTTCTGAAGCCTTATCAATGCATTGTATAGCCATCTTCTTTTTTTTTAAATCCCCCCCCCCCCTTTATCTAATTTCACTAACTAATACAACTTGAACAAATGTACCAACTAACTGCCTAATAACTAAGAGTGGTCAATTTCAAAAGTTCTGTATTTGCGAAGCTATGCAGCTTAGACATCAGCCAACTCGTGGTCTTCTTGGGCTGGATTGCACTTTCGCAGCTCTTCCTCTTCGTCTACCGTTAGTTTTAAATTGAGTGTATTCATCAAAGCTATGCCGGAGTTCATATCAGAGGCTTTGTGTAATACACCATTCTTGAAGAGTAAAATGTCTGAAACCGGGCTCCACCGGAAACGCAGATTGGCTGCATGCAGTTTGGACGTGAAGATCTTTAATTTCTTTCACTTTTCCAATGTCTCTGGGGAGAGATCTAACAAGATTAAAATGCATTTCACATTGTAAGATAAATCTTTCTCTCTGCAAGATTTTTAGAGGATCATGTCTCTGATTTTGGCATTAGAAAATTGTATTAAAATGTCTTGTGGTTGGTTACAATGTGCCTGGGTTATTGGACCAAGTCTTAGGGCCCTCACAATGTCGGGTGCCATGTTGTCTTTGAGTGCCAATTTCATTTGTATTCATTTTGAAATAAACAATGGGAGGTCCCCTCTCTCTTCTACCCCCTCTTCAAACCCACAAAATTTAAGATTTAGGGCACGCCATTTGTTTTCCAGAGCAATAAGTCTATTCTGCACTTTGTCTTCTCTTTCATTTATTTGAGTTATTTCCCCTTTAAGAGCTAGTCCCAACCCTGCCGCCCGTTCTGCTATCTTTGCAGTGGTCGCTATGTCCTCTGACATGTCCTTGAGTTGAGAGTTTATAGGTCGGATATACTCTGCTATGGAGTCTTGGAAATATTTATGTATATCCAACCTAAGGAAATCCCGGTCTTTGTGAGTAATCGGGCCATCCTCTGCTTGCAGAGGGGAAGGAGATGTGGCAGGTTGGGAGTTGAAAGAGCTTGCCACCATTTTTGGAGAAGTAGGCAGTGGAGATCACGCAGTAGGGCCACAAACCTTTGAAAGACCGTCCTGAGTAAAAAAAGATTAAACTGAGACTTTTCTTTTCTGATTCTGACGCATTGTTTTTCCTCTTGTTTTGGGTGGCATTGGAGTCCACGAAGTCGAGAACAGAGATTAATGGGGAAGGAGGCTATTGGAGCTCTTTCAATTTGCATGCGCCATCTACATGTGACGCTCCCCCCTCCCTTAACCTATGTTTTTGCATCATTTTAAAGCCTCCTAATTGCATGTGTCCTGGAGAAAATTATTTTGAACCCTTTTGGCAATTTGGGGAGTTTATAAACTTTTGAAAATGTTTAGATTGGAAAATGATGTTGTGCTATAGGGTTGGCTTGTTGGATGTGACAGAATAGACTCCATCTTGTGTTTACTTTAGTTTAGGTTGTTTAGTTTAGTTAAAATGGCCACCCGGCATGGGAAGTAGGGCAAAATTCCAGGGTAGGCCTACAAATCCTGGATGCCTCTATGGTCAAAAAGTGAGGGAAAGCCAAGGGGCAGAGTCAGAAGATATAAATGCTCCAGCCAGCCTGGGAGGGGGGAGTCATCCTGCAACCCTCAGAGAGCCCAGGAGGCTCTTGCTGCAGATTGCCCACAGGCAGAACTCTAGAGGCATTGGGGATCAGGGAAGGCAGTAGTGGGAAGGGATCCTTGGAGGAATCCAAACTACCTGTAGAAGGCAGGAGGCCAGGCTGCAGATTGGTAACTGAACCTCATCCTGAGGGAAAATAAGTAAAGGGATCAGTTCAGGGACAGAGGAACTGTGTTTTGTCTTATTTTATTTGTGCCGGTGGTGTTTTCCTTTCTGTGTTTGATTTAAAGTGCCTTTTTGTATTTAAAATCCTCTTACTTGTAAATAGTCAATAGAATCTTTGTTCTTTGTTCAAAACCCCAGTCTGGTGCTCTGACCACGGAGTCTGCCCCGCTCTGCCCACTACCAGTGCCTTAAGAAGAAGCCTGGGAGGGAAAAAGCCCAAAATTGTGCAGGTGCCAACTCTCCAGGAGAAACCCAAAGTTAGGGGATTTTATCTCCAAACCCCAGGAGTCAGCCAGAGGGGTCTCAGTGCCCCTCAAGATCCATGTGTTTATCCAGTTGAAGATTAATTTTACTTTTTATTTTTAGATTCTAATCTGAGCATGAGTAAAAGATTTGAAAGTGGTGCTAGCAAGTGCAAGAGACGGAGACTTGAAAATACTATGGTAATGACATTAAGACCAATCACAGCTTTTGTGCATCAACCACTCATTGAAGCAACAAGAGCCAGTCATGACGCTATCCAGCCTGAGCCAACTACTAGCATGCAACCAGACAAAACCTTCCCTGAAAGAGAAACAGCGAAGCAGGATGTGGAACAGCAAGCTGATTATGAGGAAGCAGCCATGATGCTGGCTCAAACTGAAAATATAGAACAAATTCAAGAGTCACTTACTGGACAGAGAGAGGCTAAAGATCCACAAGAAAATAATGTAAATAGTCAGATTTTGCAGTTCACACCTGGTAAAATAGGCTAAGTCCAAGGTGTTCCAGATGCAGATAAAGATAATGCCAAGCATAGATCTACTGTAACAGTTGTTGGTTTGTGGTCAGAATTATCACATGAGAAAGTATCCTATTGGGTAGAGAGGGGTCCCTCTCAAGTTCTGCATCATTGTGGACCATTTTCAAATTCCAAGCAAGTGTACAAAAAGCAGTCCAGGTTTTGTGCAAAAGCTCTTTTTTAGTCAACAAAAGCAAATGGGGAAACATATAGCCAAGAGTGGCTTGTATATTCTCCCTCAAAAGGCCAGATTTATTGCTTTGTTTGTCAACTCTTTCCAAACCTTGCATCTTCTTCCACAGCTTTAGCTACTGAAGGGTATGATGACTGGCAAAACTCAGAGAAGCATAGGAATGCCATGTTCGCCTACCTAACAAGGAAGTGAAAGCAAATGTTAACTTCCGAACTAGAGGAACAAATAAAAGCAGAACAGCAGTAATGGCGGCACGTCATGGAGAGAATTATTGCTGTAATATGCGGTCTTGTAGAACGGGGCTTGCCATTCAGAGGAGATGATGAACACTTTGGATCTCCAAATAATGGCAATGATCTTGGTCTTTTAGAGCTGGTGGCAAAATTTGATCCAGTTTTACTTGCTCGTATCAATCGGTATGGACATTTTGGATCAGGCAATCCCTCTTATTTGTCAAAAACTATTTGTGAGAAAATTCAACTCATGGTGAAAAAGTTAAGGATGCAATTCTGGCTGATGTGAGAAAGGCTGGATATTTCAACTTTTCAGTAGATTCCACTCCTGACATTTCACATACTGATCAGTTGACTTTAATTATCAGCTATGTATCACCTGAAGATGGTTTGCCAACTGAGAGATTTTTAACTTTCCTTGAGCTAAAAGACCACTCAGGAGAAAGTATGGCTGATTTAGTGTTCAACTATTTCACTACTGAGCTTGAAATTGAGTTTAGAAAATGCCGCAGGCAGTCTTATGATAACATTGCCAACATGGCTGGTAAGTACAGCGGTATGCACAAAAAAATCATCAAAAAACCCCCCAATTTGCAAGATTTATTCCATGTGCAGGTCACTCTTTAAATCTGGTGGGCCGTTCAGCTGTGGATTGCTGCCTTGATACAATGAACTCTTTTGGCATTATCAATGAAATGTATACCTTCTTTTCATCCTCCATAAAGAGATGGGCAGTTCTAAAATCATTTTTGCCACCTCAGTCTAAAGTGCCTAAATATTTGTCAGACACTAGATGGGATGCACACACAAAAGCCACAGAAGCTGTTTTGGAAACTTACAGTGCTATCACTGATGACCTCAATCATTTGTACTCCGACATTAATAGGAAGGGGGAGACCAGGCTTCAAGCTAACAATCTTTTGCAGAAAATGGAGGAACTGGAATTTGTGTTTATGCTGCATTTTTGGACCCTTGTGATAGGTCATTTTCACAAGGTTAGCAAAGCCCTTCAGAAATCAGACTTGTTATTGAGTTCTTATGCAAATTTGTACAGTTCACTTCTAGATTTTTTAAGGACAATTAGAGAAGATTTTGATGAGCTTGTGAAACAAGCAAAAGCCACCTTGCCAAATGTTAACTACAAAACAAGGAGACAAAGAATAAGGAAATAGCAAAGAAATGACAGAAGTGCACCTGATGCCTTAGATGCACTTTCTTCAAGAGATAAGTTTAGGATAAAATCCTTTATTCCTATATTAGATGCACTTGAAGCCAATTTATAAAGAAGTACTGGATACAGTGATGTTGCACAATTATTTTCCATTCTTGCTAATCTGACAGCATCTAAGCAAGATATTCAGCAAGGTGTTGAACTGTTGATGGAAGCATATCCAGAAGATATTGACCTAAAACTTGTTGATGAACTTCTGCACTTTCACCTGAGCACTCTCTGTCTCATACAGACCTTTATCAAATTATATACAAGGAAAAAATTCAGATGGCCTTTCCTAATGTGAAAGCAATCTTATGGCTATTTCTTAGCTTCATGGTCACTAACTGCTCGGGAGAGAGGAGTTTTTCAAGATTCAAAAGAATTAAAAATGAATTAAGGGCTGCAATGCCTCAAGAGAGGTTGTCTACACTGAGCATTCTGTACATTGAAAGTGACAAACTTAAACAAATTTTGATGAAGTTTTGGATGATTTTCCTATGAGGAAGGCTGGAAAAAAACATTTTTAGCCTTACTGTATTTGATGGTTGCAATTTACTTCTTAATATGTATTTTAAAACTGACTGTTTAATGACAACATAAAGTAGATGCTAAAAGTGACACACTGTCAGGTAATCATGATCATATTATTTACACTTTCCAGGCAATATAATTTGTAAACTCAAGGGGTTTTTTTGTGAAGAATAACATTACAACTTCATTTTCCTAAAAATTAATGCTTATTCCACAAAAGGTTTACAAAGTTCAGTTATTGCAAAAGTTTTTCAGTGTTAATTTTAACATTTATGCATTTTTAATCACTATGGTATTTAACAATAACATCTTACATCCTTTAGAGAAGAAATTGTGAATTGCAGAATTTTAAATACCCATTGTCATCCTTGGCTTTATTCAATTTTGTTTATAACACTCTGTCACGGCTGGGGCCGGGTCAGGCAAAGTCCAGAGGCAGTCCGAGGTCTGTAGCCAGCAAGCAGGAGTGTCCAAGGTGCCAAGTCCAAATCGCTGTGCAAGTATCACAGGTCCGAGGTCCAGAAGCCGAGGTCAGGGAGTCCAGAAGTCAAAAGCCAAAGTCAGGGAGTCAGGAACCAAAGTCAAGCCGGAGTGGATGCTAGACCGTCAGGGAGATGACTAGTTGCTTCCACAAAGCCTCCTCCCAAAGCCCACAGCTATATACCCCTCTGCTGGCTGTTGCCTATTTGGGCTAATTGCTGGCTCTGGGAGGCAGCCAGGATCCTGTTACAACTCAAGCATCCTTTATCTTAGGAGGGCCAGAATCCTCTCAAAACTCAGGACTCAGGGAGCGTCTTGCTTGTGAGCGTGCTGCCCTCCTCCGATCCCTGAGGTCCTGACGGAGGCGGTCACGCACACGAGCCACCCGAGAGGGCGAGGCAGGGGGGCTGGGATCTTCTTCAGCAGGAGGCAGGGGTACTGGTGCAGGTGGCAGGGGTACAGTTTCCTCGGCAGACTCGTCTTCCTCTGCAGGGTCCCCAGCACCCATGACACACTCTTCCATTTTTTTTCTAGTCGTGAGGGTGAAGGACTGGGAGGGGCCTCAGAAGTGGAGTAGCCTAGGGCCTCTCTTCATCTAAATCCAGCCCTGCATAGAGGCCCGTCAGATACAAACATTCCACTAGCAGTAGTGAGAGCATTGCTGCCTGGTTAAGCCTTTCTTATTTGCCAGCCAGCAGAGCCTGTTCCACATTTTCAGTGCTCCTATTTTTCTGTGTGCAGCCTGCACTAAGCCTCTCTGGACTGCAGGTAAGAGAGTGAGAGTGGGGAAGGGGTTGGTCTTGTGGAAGTTGTTGTGGAGGTCACTATAGTTGTTTGGGCTTGTGGTGGGGCTTGCTGCAGTCTGGCCTGGTTCTTATTTGCTTCTGGCAGGCACCATATTGGCACATTTTCTGATGTTATGCTTTCCCCCCCCCTTTTATTGTTGGGGTGGGTGACTGAGGTAGCTTGGTGTTCTGCTGCTGGCTGCTGGCTGCTGCCTACCCCAGGATAGACCTTTCCCAGTCCTACTCCTGGTTTAATGCATTGCCTGGCCTGGTTCCTGTTTCAGCTCTGGGCTATCTGCAAGGACTTGGAAGCAGAAAGGACATTAAGGCCCTGTGTTTCTGGGAGGGATGGAATGATATTTTTTTTACTGATTCACACACCCCCTTCCTTGTTTTTCACTATGGTCTGGTCTGGGCCTTGTGGGGCCTATGTGGCATGGTTCCTGCTTCAGCTCTGGGCCATCTGTAGCAGGACTTGGGAGCAGAAAGAACATTAAGGTCCTATATTTCTGGGAGGGATGGGATGATTTTATTTACTGGCCCCCCTCCCTTGTGTTTCACTGTGGCCTGCTCTGGGTCATCTGTGGCAGAACTTGGAAGCAGAATGAACTCTAAGGCCCTATGTTTCTGGGATGGATGAAATGATTTTTTTACTGATACCCTCCCTCTTCTTTGAGAGCCCAGCCCCACCCACCTCACAGGGTGTGTGTTGTGGGGGAGGAAGGTAAAGGAGATTGTGAGCCGCTCTGAGTCTCTTCAGAGTGGAGGGCGGGATATAAATCCAATATCTTCTTCTGCTGCTGCTTATATGTGGTGGTGGGTATAACTAAAATTATGCATGGACTTTTTTAGCTCATCTTCAGCTATCGTTAGTTTGTGTATTTTATGTGCAGCCCAAGACAATTCTTCTTCTTCCAATGTAGCCCAGGGAAGCCAAAGGGTTGGACACCCCTGTTGTAAAGAATGCTTGTGAAGGATGTGTAAGTACAATGCACACTGTGATCAGCTTGTTCAGGGCTTTTTTTTTGTAGGAAAAGTCCAGCAGGAACTCATTTGCATATTAGACTACACTCCTGACACCAAGCCAGCAGGAACTGTGTTCCTGCTTTTAAAAAAAGTCCTGAGCTTGATTAGATCAGAGAGTGGGAGAAAATAAGCATATGTAGTGAGATACCAATTCTTATGTCCCTATGCATCCCAGGTGGGGAATGGGGGGTGCCATTATTCTGAACATGTTAATCAGCAATCTCGCATTATAATTTCCCTTTGAAATGCCTTTGTTTGAGGACTTCCACTTTTAAGTCAGCAATAGAATGACCTGGAAGATTTAAATATCCTCCTACTGCTTGTGGTTTTTAATGTTGTATTTATGTCCATTTATTCTTTGTGTAGGAACTGATCTGTTTGATGTAGAGAATGGAAGGGCACTGCTGACATTTGATAGCATGCATAATGCTGGAAGATGAACAAGCAAATGAATCGGAAGCAGCATGGTGTGTATTGTTAGGTCCTGTTACTGTGTTGTTAGAGTGGATATGAGGACAGAACTGGCATCTTGGTTTGTTGCAGACCCTGACCCCAGATACTTGTCCATGTTTGGAAGGGTATTGCTGTTGGTGAGAATGGCTGGCTCTGATGGAGCCAGTTCAGTGTAGTGGTTAAGAGCGGTGGACTCTAATCTGGAGAACTGGGGTTGATTCCTCACTCCACCACATGAAGTCAGCTAGGTGACCTTGAGTCAGTCACAGTTCCCTCAGAATTCTCTCAGCCCCACCTACCTGGAAACTGAGTTTGGTGTAGTGGTTAAGTGTGCGGACTCTAATCTGGGAGAAACAGCTTTAGAAGTGGCTCAGCTGCAGTAGAGGAAGGTGCTTGGAGCTAGAACAGAGCTGCTGGTAAGGTGTGTGAGAGTAGTTATGCTTTTCTAAAACTGCTGGGGAGCATTACCTAGGGTTGCTGTGGAAGGGAACTGTGTGAATGCTTGGTGCTTGCTGGAGAGGGGTTTCTGATTGCTTGTATATGTCTTTTGTGTAGCTGTTGCTGAGTGAGGAGAGCTTGTTTACCTGGGAGGTAGTTGCTGACCCCACCCTCTTCTGTTGCTCTGGCTGTTGAGTCAGAGGTGAATGGGGGCTTGAGTCTTTAATTTGCAAGACTCATCCTTGCCAGATGCTTGAGCCTTTGGCGCGAGCCGAAGGGCAAGAGTCAAAGGGCTCTTGCCCTTTGGACTCTTAGCCTGGGGGTCTAGTCTGGGGGTTCTGTAGAAAGGTAGGTAGTTACTCACAAGTAGTTTCAAGTGGCAGTTGGTAGTGGGATTTAAAGAGAAGTGAAGATAAAGAAAATTTTGAAATGGATTGCAGTAGTATGGCTGGTGAGGGAGCAGAGGCAGTGAAGTATAAAGACTGTGGGATGTTTGTATTTCTACTTGAGAGTAGCACGAATTACACTTGCAGCAAGGAGGAGAAGATACAGGGACTGGAGGCACCATTGTCCACACTGCAATGTATAAAGGAAGGTGAAACTTTTCTTGACAAAACACATGAGGCACTCTTGAAGGACAAGAAAAGGGAGAGGAAATGGTATCTCAGCAATTAGAAGAGAATCCCACACAGGAGGAGGGTTCCTGGAAAAATGTAACTCAAAGGAGAAAGAAAATCAGGAGATGTTCTGAGCCTTTGCTGCTCAGCAATAGGTTCCAGGATCTCCCCACAGTAACTGATTCTGTACCATTGGAACAAGGGCTACTTCCCCAGCCTCCATGAAGCTTGAAGAAAGTTTCTCAGGATCCTGTGGATAAGAAGCCTGGAGCTTCTGCACGCCAATATAGAGGAAGGTGGTGATGATTGGAGACTCCTTGCTCAGAGGGGTGGAGCCCAAAGTGTGTCGACCGGACTTGTCATCCCGAGAGGTCTGCTGTCTGCTGGGTGCATACATCCAGCATGTGACAGAAAAGATTGGAAGATTTATCAAGAACACGGATTACTATCCTTTCTTTCTGATCCATGAGGGAACAAATGATACTGTCCGTCATAGCCCTGAACGTATTAGAAAAGACAATGTGGCTCTGGGTCAGAAGGTGAAGGAGCTGGGCGCACAGGTTGTGTTCTCGTCAGTGCTTCCTGTTGAAGGTTGTGGCTTAGGACGAGAATACTTCAGATAAACGACTGAACTACATCAATGGTGTTGTCAGGAAAGATTCAGATTTCTGGACCATGGCTTATGCTTTTGAGATGGTGGTCTTCTATCAGGAGATGGTTTGCACCTTATGGTGGTGGAGGAAAGGGTGTTGGGTAACAGCCTTGCTAACCTAATAAGGAGGGCTTTAAACTAAATTGTATGGGGGAGCAAGACAATAATTCAAAGCCTCATATGATGCCAAAAACTGGGAATAAAAACATTAAAGTTTTGCAGAGAGTGGTGCATATGCTAGGTAATGTTAACTTGCAGGTATGTATGGAAACTAAACCCTCGAGATGCATAAAACATGGATTACAATGTCTCTACACTAATGCACAGAGTATGGGAAACAAACAGGAGGAACTGGAAGTCCTAATACGGGAAGGAGACTATGACATAATAGGCCTTAGTGAAACTTGGTGGGATGACACTCCCAACTGGAATATTAGGATTCAGGGTTACAATTTATTTAAAAGGGACAGGCAAATGAGAAAGAGTGGAGGCACAGCAGTATATGTGAAGGAGGTATATACTTGTGAGGAAATATATGAATCTGAGCATGGCAACTCAGTTGAGAGTCTCTGAGTAAGGAGTAAGAAATAACAGTGATATTGTGGGGGTCTGCTATAGACCACTGAAAGCGTCAGGCTTGGGTTTCCTCCAGAGATACTCAGCTCCAAAGTCCACACACACAAATCCAGCAGGTAAGGCAAATACATTTATTATCATCAATAAGGCAAAATAGTCAGGTTTAGCAACGAATAGGCAGGCTGATGAGCTTCAGCATCCTGTGAAGCATGAATTACAATAAAAACCAAGCAAAACTTACTCAGATTCAAAAGGCAGGGGAGTGCCCTGCCTCAAACAATGCATGCAATGATAAAACTTTTCCCCTCCTGGCTTTTATGAATGCCAAGCAATTAACAGGCTGCCCCCTCCCTCTCATCCAGACCAGCTGTTAATCAAGATGACTCAGCTATGCTGTGCTGGTCTTGGCAGAATGAAGGTCTGTTATCTCTTCCTTACACCCCCTCCACACAGAAAGAGAGTACACATCTATTTCACTTTCTGCGAAAAAAATCAAGGAAGAGATCAATTATCCTTCCCCCCGCTTTTTAGCCTGATTCAGATAATTATTTCATTCTGCCTCAGTGTAGCACCTTGAGAGGGAATCAGCTAGTACATTGTCTTTTCCTTTAATATGTTTGACTTCAAATGACAGATCTTGCGGAGATAATGTCTATCTCAGAATTCTAGCATTGCTTTCTTTCATCTTGTGGATGAAGACCAGTGGGCTATGATCTGTCCTAGCTGAATATGTACACCCCTCAGATATGTCTTGAGCCTATTCAATCCCCATACTACTCCTAGGGCTTCCTGCTCAATAACACTGCATTTCTGCTCTCTGGGCAGTAGTTTTTGACTCAGACATACTACTGGATGCATGTAATTGTCTTGCCCTTTCTGCAGCAAAACTACACCCAAGCCATAATGGCTTGCATCAGTACATACAATGAACTTTTGTGAATAGTCCAGCAGTATAAGGATTGGGACCTTTGCAAGCCTCTTCTTTAACATATCAAAGGCTTTCTGACATTCGGCTGTCCAGGACACTTTCCCCACTACCCTTTTCTCACATAAATTAGTAAGCGGTGCTGCATGATGTGAGAAATTGGGAATAAATCTCCTACAGAACCCGCATGCCCCTAGGAAACTCAGCATCTGTTTCTTGGTGATCGGAGTTGGCCAATTAATGATTGTGTCTACTTTTACCATGTGTGGAGCGATCTCCCCTCTCCCTATCTGATGGCCCAAATACACCACTGAGCTATTGGTGATCTGACACTTTGAAGGTTTAATGGTTAATCCCGCCTCTTTAATTCTCTGCAATACAATCTTCAGATGGTCTAAATGTTGTGACCACGATGAACTGATCACTGCAATGTCATCCTGATAACTCCCTGCAAAATCTAATCTCTGTAGCACCTTGTCCATTAATCTCTGGAACACCTTACTAGCGGAATTGATTCCAGAAGGGAGCACATTGAAATGAAATTGCCCCATAAAGCATGAAAAGGATGTCCTATCCTTAGTTCTTTCCATTAATGGTAACTGCCAAAACCCTGAGGTGAGGTCCAAGGTGGTGATATATTGGGCATTTGCAATCCTTTCCAGGACCTCCTCTATATTTGATGATGGATATTGATCAATTTTACACAGTTGATTAAACTTCCTATAGTCTACACATAGGCGGTATTCTGGGGGGTCTCCATCATGTAACTCCTTTTGGGGAACTATTGCAAGGTTGCTACTCCACTCAGAAGTGCTGGGCTCTATATCTCCCATCTCAAGCATTTTCTGCATCTCCTGCCTTACCACCTCCCTCATTGGCTCTCTGATGGGATATGGATCACACCTGATTGGCAGATGTTCCCCTGTATCTAAATCATGAACAATCAGATCAGTTCTCCCTGGATGATTTGTAAATAGAGCTGCAAAGTCCTGTAACACTTCCTTCAATTGCCTTTGCTGATCCCTTGTCAAAGATTCTTTCATAGAAATCTCTCCTAGTCCCTCCTTCTTCCCGGCCTCTGCCATTAGATTGGGGACATCAAAATCTTCCTCAGTCCAACTTTCTACTGACAATTGCTATACCTCATGCTCGACAAGCAGTTAATGTGAACCAACAAAGTCCCTCTTTCTGGATCCTCCAGTTGGTAGTTTCCATTTCCACAACTTCTTATTACCTTGAATGGTCCACTCCATCTCAGATCTAACTTCCCCACCCCTTCTGGTTTCAGTAACAAAGCCAGATCTCCCTCTTGTAGCTGCCTGGTCCTAGCTGATTTAGCAAAGTAGTATTTCTGCTTCTACCTTGCCTCTGCCATTGCCTCATGGGTACCCTGATCTGACGTCACTACTCTAGGAAACCCATATGCTGTACAAAATCCCAACACAGGTTTAGCAACCTTGAATATCAATTTGGATTTCAGAAAAGGGAGTTTGAACCACAGGAATTTCACCCAAGGGCACCCTTACATGATCAGAGGCATGGCCAACCTTCTGACAGATTTCATAGCTGGTAACATATTTTTTTTTTACATCCCTGTGTATGCCAGGCCAATAAAAGACCGAACTGACTTTAGCCAGTGTCTTTTAAACCCAAGATGACCCATCAATGGTAAGTCATGCCCCACTCTTAGAATGTCTACTCTGAATCTTTTGGGGACCACCAACTATCTCCTAGGCCCCAAATTAGAACTTTTTTCTTTAGGCACGTACTCCCTATACAATAATTAATTTACCCAAACAAACCTGGTGTCTCCTGGCTTGTTCAGTGCAGAATTTTCCTCCCCAACTACTTCTCTGCACTTTCAAAGGGAGGGGCATTCCTTTACTTCCCATTTATATGTTACTGGGTCTGCACTTACAAAAAAAATCTCCTCCCTTTGACTCAACTGCTCATCTTCCTTCTGCCTCTTCCCTTCTTCCTTGTCTCTTAGTTGTTCCACTGAACTCACTATCTGATGTACTTTGAAGTCAGGTTCAACTGCTTGTGTTTGTCTTCAAGTCATTACTGGCAGTTGTGATACTGTCTGTTTTGCTTTCCATACCTTATATCTAATATCCATGCCTACAAGAAACTGTGGATCCCATCCCTTGTGCACCAAAAGGGGAATGACACAACTCCAATCCCCCACTCCTACTTTGATAAATGTAACGGGCTGTTCTTTGGATCTGGAGTCATAAGATCGTATTTCTATTTTACCATTTGCCCTCAGCCCTAGCCCATGAAAAATATCCTCTGACACACTTGACATATCTGCCCCACTGTCCCATACTGCCTGAAGATCAATACAGTCCTGCAACCTTACCTGCATAGCTGTTTTTTGAGAACACCAATGTGCTTGCTCTGGGCTAATGTAGCAGGAAGTAAGTTTTTTGGGCAGGGCAGCCAGCTTAATATAGTTAATGCCTAACCGTTCCCCCTGATGTTGCTTATGGCCCTGAGGCCCTACCTGTCTTTGCTCTTGGATGCCCATTTCAGGCTGCTGTTCTGAAGAAAAGGTCAACGGTTTGGCACACCAGCCTTGGCCTGAATTCATCTATAGAATTAGAGGACAGCCTTTGGACTCTGAGTACTTTTCCCTTATGCAAGATTGCTGATGCGTGCAAAATGCTCTGTACCCTGTACCTTCTTCCTTGTATACGTGATAGTGGTTAAGCTAGACAAACATCGGTTTCCTTGTTCCACATGCTTCTGGTAAATGATTATGTAAGCAAAGACTATAACAATAAATGACCACCGTCTAGCAGACAGACTGGTGCGCAGAACCTCAACCCTGTTTTGTGATTCCTTCAAGTGGTGCCTGAACAGGGACCCCTCTCATCAATGCCTGGTATAGGCCCCTTGAGTGAACTCCGTCGTCTTCAGCGACCCCTTCATTGGTGAGTATGGGAGGACAGTTCTCACAAACCCAGCGTAAGCATTTAGAGGAACTTTGGTTCCTCATCTATAAGTCCGGCTCTATGGGGCAGGCGATTTTTCTGCAACTGACAGTTTTACCTACAGCCACTCTGCAGGTTTCCTCTGAATGTGCTTTTCGAGCTTTCCAACGGGTGCCCTTGTCAGGAAAGTCGATGCAAACCTTTTCCAGTATTCGTCAAAAAGCAACAGAGCCCTATGCGGATTTTATCAACTGTTTACAAGAGGCCCTTAAGTGCCAAATTGATAACCCTGATGCACAGAGTGAACTACTTATGAAACTTGCAAAAAAAAATGCTACTTCTGAATGCTGCAGGGCTATTGTGGGGTTAGGAAAAGACCCAGATTTGGCAGACATGCTTAAAGCTTGCCAAGATATAGGAACCCCTATTCATCAAGCCTCTCTGCTCGCCGCTGCTCTTAGACAAGGGGGAAGGCCATCAGGCGATTGTTTCAATTGCAGGAAACCAGGGCATTTTAGAGCTGAATGTAGAGCCCCAGGTGGAGGGGCCCAAAAAGGCATCAAAACTCAAAATGGTTCATCCAATCAGAACTGAGGAAAACCTCGAACTAAATGTCCAAAATATGGAAAAGGATTTTACTGGGCCAGTGAGTGCCGCTCGGGAAATTCTCGGGAGGGCCCGTCTCTGGCCCCGGTACAAACAGAGACAACCCTTGACCAAACCCCCCTACAACCGTGTTAAACACTCCAAGTGCCACTAAAGGGAGTGCTAGAATAGATTTGATTCTGCAACAGGATGTAGAATTTCAATTTCCTGGAGAAGTTCAAGTCACTCCATCACAAATGACAGGTCCTCTCCCTAAAGGCCATGTGGGGCTAATTTTGCCTCAGTTGTCTAGTGGGAAACAGGGCATATTTGTAGTTCCTGGGGTGATAGATGCCGACTATCAAGGGATCCTGCAATTGCAGCTTTGGACTAATCTTCCTCAAACTTTACTCAAAGGTATGGCCCCTGCTCAGCTGATTTTCATTCCCTACCTGTTACCTGCAGGAGGGGCAGATCGGAAGCGAGGAACTGGTGGCTTCGGATCTACCACTATTTCCAACTCCTTGGTGGGACTGACTTCTAAGGTAACTGAGAAACAGCCAACTCAGACCATTTTTATACAGGGTAAGAGCTTTACAGGTATTATTGACACTGGTGCTGATGTTACAGTGATAAGTCATCTCCAGTGGCCCCCAGAATGGCCTCTTGAAGGTTGTCCTAGTGTGTGGGGGGTGGGGGGGGTAAGCAAGGGGCTTGTCAGAGTAGCACATTTTTGTCTGCCTCTTTGCCAATTAGAATCATTGTGTTCACTTTCGGCCATATATTTTAAACATTGTATCATGGCTTGTACCATGTCTTGTAAGCTGCCCTGAGCCTGCCTCGGCAGGGAGGGTGGGGTATAAATAAAAATGTATTATTATTACTATTATTATTAACATTCATGTGAATGTTTGGGGGCGTGACCTCCTTGGTCAATTTGATACCACTTTTATTATTGAGGAACCATGCCCCTGACTTGGTTAACTGATGATCCAGTCTGGGTTGATCAATGGCCCTTGACTGGGGATAAGCTTCAGGCTTTACATTCTTTGGTACAGGAACAACTTCATGCTGGTCACATTGAACCAACCACGACTTCCAGGCTCCATCATCTTGCCAGCACAGGTGTCTGCAGATCACTCTCCTGTGACGCCTCTGATCCTAGCTGATGGAGGGGGGGTAACTGGAGTGACTCTCCCCCATAGGGAACCTTCAGCATGGGACTTTTGCACTGGAACTAGGAGTCCACCGGCAGTGGCTCCTATGTTCTTTGCACGTCCCGAGGCTCCGTGGCCATGGAAAGCTGGTGAAACACTAGTAGGAAAAGATGGACGCCTGATTGCTTCTTCACTTTCGCTTCTCTCAGTACCTCTTTGAAGAAGCGTCTTTCTACTCCTAATGTGGTAATTCTGCCTGACAAGTAAGTGATTCTTCACATCGCTGGCAATGGGTCATGTTTACATAAGAATGAGAGGCTGGCTCAAGAAGAGAGAGATGGCCTCATAAAGTTTTTGAGCAATCTTAAATGCTGATAATCATCGAAATTGGACTGAATACAAAGAATAAAAATGACCCGGATTATAATTGAACATTTGTTAAAAAGACTGTGATTAGTCTGCAATATGATCTGAACGTAAATGGGATGTATTTTGGAGAGATCTGTCTCCATCACCTATCTGCAATAGAAAGGAATTCATTTGAAATCAGAGCTGGAGCTGTTGTGAAATGTGGATTTAACAGAATCTTGAAGTTATTTTTCAACTGGGATTAAGAGACTGACTGTTTTCAGAGAAAATGGCACAGCTGACTGAAATATTTTACAAAGAAGATATCTTATCTTTCATCAGATCTTTGAAACAGGATTTAGTCTCACTAACACAACTCATTAGAGAACAAATGGGTTCTCTTATACTGGAAGAAGGCGTAATTACGAATCCACAGGAGGTGAGTCCTAAGACTTTGTTGATGTTGGTGGAACCAGAATGTAAAAGTGATATACTCCAAAACAAGCAAAAGAAAATCAAGATAGATCCTGGTGTCACACTAGAAATTCAAGGCCGGAAGTTAAGAGCCAGTGAAGTCAGGTCGAGTAACAAAAAGCGGCATTGAAGTCTTCATCATGATGTTGGGGGGGCGGATCACATTAAGAAGAGAAAGGGCACATCCTGACCAGCTAATTATGATCTGGAAAGCATTTAGGAAGAAGGATTTTGAATTTTCCTTTTTCGTGGAAGGTTGCATATGGAATCCGGATTAAGAAATGACATTTGACTTTAAAAAGCAATGTGTAAGGTCTGGACTGCATCAAGTGACTTGTCCCCAGTGTAATATGTGCACAGACAATGAAGCAATCTAGAAGTGTTTTTAAATTTTGACAAGAAGGATTGATAAATTTTGATTTTACTTTTGTTCAACTTGTGAGTAATTAAATATGTAATTACAAATAATGAATAGATATATGATTTAAAAAGAACAAGGGTGATTTTAAAGAAGGGGCTGGACTATTTGTTGAAAAAGTGGACACTATAATTGTTTGGGAATTTGGTAGAGTTATTTATTTTTTTAAAAAAATGTTATTTTGGAAAAACTGTTTAGGCCGATAGATAAATTACTAAGTGGTATTCTTGGTAATTTGTTTAAAACAAAAATATGAATGTTATGTATTTATTCCTGTACCTTAAATAGGGTTAAGATAAATTAGATAAAAATGGTGTTGAGATGGTTTTGAAATTTCATTTTCTAACTCTATATACTTATGGGTATTGAAGAAAATGTTTAGATTCATATTGCTGGTATCAGTTTACTAAAAAACCCTTTTCTTAGTAATGATAGGAAGGTTGGTGAAATATATGGAGATTTAATATTTGCAGGTAGAAGGATTTGGATTTTTTCTTAATAGGAGGTAGAACTATAATTGATATATATGTACTGTTTGCTGCTTTTTTTTTCTTTCTTCTTCCTCACTCTGTAATTGCCCCTCTCCTCTTTTATGTATTTCTGGCATTACTTTTCTCTTTGTAGTTAAAACCAATAAAAATTATAAAAAATTGAACCAACCACCAGCCCATGGAACACCCCGGTTTTTGTCATTAAAAAGAAAAGCGGGAAGTGGAGAATGCTACATGACCTTAGAGCTGTAAATGGCTGTATTCAACCCATGGGCCCCTCCAATGCGGAACTCCGAATCCAAATTTGGTGCCACATGATTTTCAATTATTTATAGTGGATCTTAAGGATTGTTTTTTCACAATCCCACTTAGTACTGCCGATCGTCAAAGATTTGCTTTTATTGTGCCAGTGATAAATCATCAAGCTCCTACACAGCATTATCACTGGAAGGTTTTACCTCAAGGTATGCTCAACAGCCCGACCCTTTGTCAGCATTTTGTAAATCAGGCCTTGCGGCCAATTATGAATAGACATCCTACAGCCATTGTTTATCATTATATAGATTGATATACCTTGTGGCTGCACCTCGGATTCCCCTGGAATGGCTTGGGAAATTGATTCAGTCTCTCCAGCCTTTCTGGCTTAGAGTAGCTCCTGAGAAGGTGCAAATAATGGAGCACTATCTTTATCTAGGCCATTGAATGCTGCACTCTTTTGCAGCCCCAGTGATCCCTCGCTTGCAGTTTCCCTCCCCGTTAACCTTGGTTGCTTTACACCAGCCCCTTTTCCCACTTAGGTAGAGAGTGAGTTTGCTGCCAGGAAGCCACCTTAAACTCATTTTGTTGTTCCTGTCTATGATGCTCAAAGAGAAGCATAGGTTTTCTCCCTGGCATCGCTCTCTCTCCTTGCTGCTTCAAAGCCAAGTAGTCCACTGCAGCAGTTTCATTCAGGACCATAGCCAACTCCTGGGTAGTGACAGGTTTTTGAGCACGTGCTAACATTGTATGCTCTGGTGGAATAACTTGGTAGATGTGCTCTTGTACCATCAGTTCTAATAAATCATACAATGTATACACTTGTGCTGATTCAGTCCAACACACACATGATCTCCATACTCTGCTGATGAACATGCTGTAAGATTCCTTTGGCTTAAGGGCTGCCTGACTATACATAACAGTTGCACTGTATCCACTGGTTGTCCTTCTAGTGGAGCCACGCCCACCTCTGCTGCCGTGTCTGTTTCTTTATCATACTGTACTTCTGTTAGCCAAACTTTCACATCTGTCTATGGTTGTGGCACCCTCTTCCTCACGGCAGCTTCTTTATCCTTATACTCCTCTAGAGTCAGTCTGGTATCAAATGCCTTCTCAGAGGAGTACTTTTGAAAGGGCTCCTCTCGATGAAAGGCTTCTCCTGATCTTGCAGAGGATAAAACTGAATCCATGTTATATAATGTCTCTTCCAAATGATTCATGGATCAACACTCCTTACTGGCAGCCTCCTCTCACCTTGTTGCCAGTTCGAATCTTGCAGAGCCAAGCCCACCTCCGCCACCATGTAAACTTCAGGCTTGGGTTTCCTCCAGAGATACTTAGTTCCAAAGTCCACACACACAAATCCAGCAGGTAAGGCAAAATACATTTATTATCATCAATAAGGCAAAATAGTCTGGTTTAGCAACAAATAGCCAGGCTGACGAGCTTCAGCATCCTGTGAAGCATGAATACAATAAAAACCAAGCAAAACTTACTCAAATTCAAAAGGCAGGGAAGTGCCCTGCCTCAAACAACATGCGCGATGATAAAACTTTTCCCCTCCTGGCTTTTATCCTTAATGCCAAGCAATTAACAGGCTGCCCCCTCCCTCTCATCCAGACCAGCTGTTAATCAAGATGACTCAGCTATGCTGTGCTGGTCTCAGCAGAATGAAGGTCAGTTATCTCTTCCTTACAATTCCCAAGCCAGGCAGAGGACCTGGATGAGATACTCCTACAACAGATTGCAAAGTTCTCCAAGAGAAGAGATGCAGTGATCATGGGAGATTTCAATTACCTGGACATCTCTTGGAAGTCCAACTCTGCTAAAAATGAAAAGTCAAATGAATTCCTGACTTGTCTTGCTGACAGCTTTCTTTTCCAGAAAGTGAAGAAGGAAACAAAGGGATCTGCTATCTTGGATTTGATTCTCACCAACAAGGAAGAATGGATTGAAGAAGTGGAAATAGTGTGCTCCATAGGCAGTAGTGACCATGTGATTTTGGAATTTACAGTCTTAGGGAAGGAAAAAGCTATACGTAGTCAGACTTATAGGTTGGACTTCATAAAGGCAAACTTTGATAAACTTAGAACTATGCTGGGTAAAATCTCATGGTCTGAAATACTTAGGAAGAAGGGGGTTCAGGAGGGGTGGGAGTTTCTTAAAAGCAAAATACTGAAAGTGCATCACAGACAATTCCTGAGAAGAAAAAATGGGAAAAGCCTAAAGAAGCCGAGTTGGCTCCATAAACAGATCTCTAAAGACTTGAGAAATAAAAAAGACTCCTTTAGGAATTGGAAGGAGGGCCTTATAACCAAGGATGAATATAAACAAATTACCAGTGTTTGTAGAGAAAAAGTTTGGAAAGCCAAAGCTCAGTATGAGCTTAGGCTGGCCAAAGATGCTAAAAACAACAAAAAAGGGTTCTTTTCTTATGTTCAGAGTAAGAAAAAGAGCAAGGACATGGTAGGCCCATTGCGAGGGCAAGAAAGTGAAATTGTAACAGGTAATGAAGAGAGGGCAGAACTGCTCAATTCCTACTTTTCCTCAGTCTCCTCTTCTGAAGAAAATGGTGCTCAACATGGCAAAAACAGAACATATAAGGAGGGTATGAAGTTGCAACCTGGGATCAACATAGGGGTAGTACATAAACACCTAGTTTCTTTAAATGAAACTAAGTCCTCAGGGGCAGATGAATTGTATCCAAGGGTTCTAAAAGAGCTTGCGGATGTAATTTCTGAGCTTCTGGCTATATTTTTGAGAATTCTTGGAGAACAAAAGAGGTGCCAGAAGATTGGAGGCAGGCGAATGTTGTCCCCTTCTTCAAGAAGGAGAAAAAAAACGATCTGGGTAACTACCGAACCATCAGCTTGACGTCTATACCTGGAAAAGTTTTAGAACAAATCATCAAACAGTTGGTTCTGGAACATTTAGAAAGAATGGATGTGATTACTAAGAGCCAGCATGGGTTTCTCAAGAACAAGTCATGTCAGACTAACCTGATCTCTTTTTTTGAGAAAGTGACTAGCTTGCTGGATCAGGGGAATGCTGTGGACATCGTTTATCTTGATTTCAGTAAGGCTTTTGATAAGGTTCCACATACTATCCTTGTTGACAAGTTGGTAAAATGTGGTTTGGATCCTGTTACCTTTAGGTGGATCTGTAACTGGTTGACAGATTGCACCCAAAGAGTGCTTGTGAATGGTTCCTCATCCTCTTGGAGAGGAGTGACAAGTGGAGTGCCTCAGGGATGTGTCCTGGGACTTGTTTTGTTCAACATCTTTACAAACGATTTGGATGAAGGAATAGAGGGAATGCTTATTAAATTTGCTGATGATACTGAACTGGGAGGGGTTGCAAATACAGAAGAAGACAGAAACAGGATACAGGATGATCTTGACAGGCTGGAAAAGTGAGCTAAAATCAATAAAATAAATTTTAACAGGAATAAATGTAAAGTTCTGCATTTAGGTAGGAAAAATCTAATGCATGGTTATAGGATGAGAGAGACTTGTCTTAGCAGTAGTATGTGCAAAAAGGATTTAGGGGTCTTAGTGGATCATAAGCTGAACATGAGTCAACAGTGCGATGCAGTGGCTAAAAAGGCAAATGCAATTTTGGGTTGTATTGACAGAAGTATAGTGTCCAGATCACATGAAGTGATGGTATCGCTTTACTCTGCTCTGGTAAGACCTCACCTGGAGTATTGTGTTCAGTTTTGGGCACCACATTTTAAGAGGATATAGACAAGTTGGAATGGGCCCAGAGGAGGGCGACGAAGATGGTGAGGGGTCTGGAGACCAAGTCCTATGAGGAAAGGTTGAAGGAGCTGGGGATGTTTAGCCTGGAGAGGAGGAGGTAGAGTGGTGATCACCATCTTCAAGTACTTGAAAGGCTGTCATGTAGAAGATGGTGTGGAATTGTTTTCTGTGGCCCCAGAAGGTAGGACCAGAACCAATGGGTTGAAATTAAATCAGAAGAGTTGCCGGCTCAACATTAGAAAGAACTTCCTGACCATTAGAGCAATTCCTCAGTGAAATAGGCTTCCTTGGGAGGTGGTGGGCTCTCCTCCCTTGGAGGTTTTTAAACAGAGGCTAGATGGCCATCTGATAGCAATGAAGATCCTGTGAATTTAGGGGGAGGTGTTTGTGAGTTTCCTGCATTGGTGCAGGGGGTTGGACTAGATGACCCTGGAGGTCCCTTCCAATTCTATGATTGATTCCCCACTCGTCCATCTGCACTTGCTGGTATGACTTTGGGTCAGTTATAACTCTCAGAGCTTTTCCCCTCAAGAGCAGTTATCAGAGAGTTGTCTCAGCTCCACCTATCTCATAGGGTGTCTGTTGTGGGGAGGGAAAGGAGATTGTAAATTACTCTGAATGAAGGGTGGGGTATGAATCCCACCTCCTCCTCCTCCTCACAGGGTGTCTTTTGTGGGAAGAAGAAGGGAAGATGATTGTAAGCCACTGTGAGACTCCTTCAGGTAGTGAAGGACAGGGTATATTTTTTTTGGTCACAGTATGACACAGAGTGTTGGACTGGATGGGCCATTGGCCTGATCCAACATGGCTTCTCTTATGTTCTTATGTTGGTTAGGGGCCCAATTCAGGGGGCCCTGCCTAGCAGTCAGGGGGCTGTGCCCCCACAGGCACTCTCATAGATACGGGCCTGTCCGGTAGAACTCATGTACAGCAGCTAGGGCTACAAGCACATAAAGAAGTATATGAAGTAGGAAACACACCAGTCAGGGATCTCTTTTGTGGGGGGCAGGGGGAAAGAGAGATTGATTCCAGGCTTCTACTACTGAACAGCTGATTGTTGCTTTTTTACAGGGTTTTGATTGGGTAGCCCACCTATTACATATGGTTGATGAATTGTGTGTGCAGCACCTGTCTGTTGATGTGATTCTCCATCATGTTGCAAGAGCCATGCGGAAGTTCTCATTTAGACACCCAAATCACTAGCTGGATATGTATATACATGTGCATGCGTGGGTGCACATGCCTATGAGTTTGGTGTGTATAAGATGGTCTGAGAACAGATGATATTGACTTGTAATGCTGTCATGTGACTCTTAGGCATGCTTACTAGCAAGACTTTCTCATTGCTTTCAGAGGTAATTGCTTCAAATTTGAACTGTGTCAGTTTTGAACTTGGCAAAGGTCAATCAGTCCAGAGGAGAGCTTCTTGTACTTCTCATTGCACTATTTGGGCCAAACTTGAAATGCTGGAAGAAATATCATCCAAAACAGCACAGGACCTCTTACATTTGATCAATGAGGTTGTGCCAGTCAATCCGGCCTTGTTAATTCCATGGTGTGTTGTCAGAACTAGCGAACATCAGCACAGATAAACAGAATTCCTTTGCGATTTCAGGTATCAGAGATGGTAAAACAGTGGTTTTGATACCCAAGAAATCCTGCATTTGGAAACACAGTATTAACTGTTCTTGATTTACAGTGCAATCTATGCCAAATCACTACAATCTGAAATCACTGCATTGCTAAGCAGCTGCTCAAATAATCTGATCTAAATAACCCAGACCTGGCATCAGTGCAGACACATCCTGTCTTTCTTAAAAACAGGCCCACCCCAAAGTGTTGCTGCCTCACTGTTTTTCTACTGCCTTTACTTAGCACCGTCCACACACAGCCTCTGCATTGTTCCAGAAAGAGTAAGGCAGAGCATCTACTTCCAGCATGGTATACCAGGGGCAAGAAACAGTTATACAAACCATGATGGAGACCAGTAAAAAGTGGCTTTGGATATATGGCACAAAGAGGAATGAGAATTTGTTGCGAAGTTCAGGCATAGACAGGTACTTCTGTTATATTGGTAGAGGCCACCATTTGCAATGGTGGAATTTACATAGATTCTATGTAGAATCTACATAGTCCCAAATGCTTATGTTATTTTATGTGATGATTTTAATGCAAGTATAGGGCCAGGTCACTTAGAGGTGAGGGGTGGTATAAACAAACAGATAGCATCTCATGCTTACCTCCTGGATCGTTCTTTGAAGGACCTAACTGTAAATAAGTTTGGTCTGAAATTGCTGGACCTTCTCTTGTTGACCAACCTGCATATTTTGCACGGCACCACATTTGATTTACCTTTACCTATGGGGCAACTTGTAGGGCTAGCACTGTAGATTATATTGTAGTATCTCCAGCTCTAATGAATTTTGTGACTAGGTTTGAGGTCTTAGATCTTAACTTGAGTGACCGCTGTCCTTTATGTTTGCTTCTGATTACTAGTGATAATGTATTATCAAAACCAGCCTAAGACTTTGCAGAGGATGTCATACTTGGTTGTAGGAGACATAAGTGTCAGAGAAGATACATAACACACTATCTCATACCTTGGCAAGTCCAGATATGAACAGCTTGAGGATATTTCTTCTGCAGAACAAACCAGACGTATTTAAAATATTTGATGACATTAATACCCTCCTTAAACCCATACTAACTAACAACAGGCATACAAATAAGATTTGGCATGCCCAGAACAGCTGGTATGACCATGAGTGCAAAGACCTTAAAAAAAACCTGCATTATACTATGAGACAAATTAGGAGACATGGAGAGGAGACGCAGATGTCAAACCTATTACAACTCAAGACAAAGTATAAAAACCTACTTAAACAAAAGAAATTTGAGCATGCCAAATTTCTTTGGAGCGAATTAGATCGGGCAGTTTCAAAGAAAAATGAGTCTTGTTTTTAGGACTTGGTTTCAAATAAAAAAGAGCCCTGTGGCACAGAGTGTTAAAGCTGCAGTACTGCAGTCCTAAGCTCTGCTCATGACCTGAGTTTGATCCCTGGTGGAAGCTGGGTTTTTAGGTAGCCGGCTCAAAGTTGACTCAGCCTTCCATCCTTCCAAGGTCGGTAAAATGAGTATCCAGCTTGCTGGGGGGGAAGTGTAGATGACTGGGGAAGGCAATGGCAAACCACCCCGTAAAAAGTCTGCCATGAAAACATTGTGAAAGCAATGTCACCCCAGAGTCAGAAATGAGTCGCGGGGACCTTTCCTTTTCCTCCTTCAAATAAAAGAGGAAATTCCTACTTTCAGATGGATGCATACATACCTGGTCATGTTTGGTTTTCTCATTTTAACAAGGTTTTTGGGCCTCATCTCTCCTTAATGGGAGAGAACAATAATTCTTCACTGGAGATCCCCCTAGATTGTAAGAATTTACCAACTTGGCCACCAGTTTCTGAATCAGAGGTAAGAGGGCTAATAGCCTCACTGGCCTCCGGAAAATCCCTCAAAGAGGACATGCTACCCCCTGAGTTATATAAGGCCTTTCATGACTGGTGGGCCCCAATTCTGGCCAGAGTCTTTCCCCAGATTAATACTACAGGGGCAATGGTGCCCATTCACAAAAAAAGCAATAAACTAGATCCCCAAAATTACAAACCTATAAGCTTACTTGATATTGCAGCAAAGCGTTATAGCAAACATCTGCTATCAAAACTGGATGACTGGGTACCCGAGGAGCAAATCCTTCATTCCACACAAGCAGGATTTAGAAAAGGCCTCAGAACTATCACCCACTGTGAAACTCTCTCCCAGCTGGCCTATTCAGGCATAAATGGGTCTACAAAGACACTATTTGTAGCATTCGTAGACCTAGCTGCAGAGTTTGATTCCATCAATAGGTCCCGCTTATGGTCTAAGCTTGCTAAATTGAACATCGGTAAGTGTCTATTATTCCTGCTCTGCGAACTTCACAGTAACACCTCTGCACAAATTAGGGTGGGTACTTACAGCTCTCTGACTAACAAAATTCCTATATGTAAGGGAGTCAAGCAGGAATGTGTGATGGCCTCCTTACTATTTAATCTATACATCAGGGGTGGCCAATGGTAGCTCTCCAGATGTTTTTTGCCTACAACTCCCATCAGCCCCAGCCAGCATGGCCAATGGCTGGGGCTGATGGGAGTTGTAGGAGCAGAGGTCCATGGAAGTTATGGAGAAGAAGAAGAAGAAGAAGATATTGGATTTATATCCCGCCCTCCACTCCAAGGAGTCTCAGAGCGGCTCACAATCTCCTTTACCTTCCTCCCCCACAACAGACACCCTGTGATGTGGGTGGGGCTGGAGAGGGCTCTCACTGCAGCTGCCCTTTCAAGGACAACTTCTGCCAGAGCTATGGCTGACCCAAGGCCATGCTAGCAGGTCAAGTGGAAGAGTGGGGAATCAAACCCAGTTCTCCCAGATAAGAGTCCGCACACTTAACCACTACACCAAACTGGAGCAGAGGTCCATCAGTGGCTATTAGCCACTGTGTGTGTGTGTGTGTATATTGGCCACTGTGTGATACAGAGTGTTGGACTGGATGGGCCATTGGCCTGATACAATATGGCTTCTCTTATGTTCTTACGTAGGCAAAAAACATCTGGAGAGCTACTGTTAGCCACCCTTGCTATACATAAATGACATAACAGAGAGCCTGTCAGGTTCCCATTTCACTCCTCCAACTTTAGGACAGCATAAAGTTTCAATCTTACTTTACACAGATGATATGGTCATAATATCCTTAACTGAAATAGCTCTGAGAAAGCTATTACAACATCTAGGGACATACTGTAATGACAAAGCCCTTAAGATCAACCATGCAAAGACTAAAGTCATGGTCTTCAGAAAAAAAGTAGGCAATCCAATCAACCAATGCAGATCCTTTAAATACCTGGGAGACACTGAATTAGAATGCCCACCTGGCATTGGTAAAATCCCCAGCACTGAGGATTGTTGGGTCAATTCTCCACTTTTTTTCATACAAAAGGTGGACGCTTGATAGATCTGGCACTAAAATTATTTAAAAGCAAGGTTCTACCACATCTTTTGTATGGTGTCGAAATATGGGGGTGGATTGAGAATGCTTTATCTAGTCTGGAGGTAATCCAGAATCAATTCCTAAAATGGATTCTTGCTCTTCCTAGGGGCTCTCCTGCTGCCCTGATGAGAGCTGAAACAGGACTCCCTTCCATAAGAGCATGGGTACACCTAGCTATAATAAAACATTGGGAAAAAAGTAAATCCTCTCATCGTACTTCCCTTAATTACCATTCATTTAATTTTTTACTATCAAAAGATCATAGGTGTTCTAGATACCTCAACAACATTATCCAGAGTTATTCTATTCCTGATGATCTCCTATGGGCCCAAAATGACAATTCTCAATTTAGGGATTGGATATATTTTTCAGATGCGTTGCAAGATTGTTCTCTAATCCTAAAATCTAAAGTAGCCCCCTGGTTCAGGCTAATCAAATCTGATCATCTGAGATCCCCATACCTGGTTAATATATCCAGATTTAACATCAGAACATCCTTCACAGCTCTCCACTTTCAGACTATACAAACAACTCTGTTAACTGGTTGATATTCCCACATCCCAACAGAACAATGTTTTTGCATTTGTGGTTCACCTATGATAGAGGGCCTCCCCCATTATATTCTATCCTGTCCACTCTACAATGCCCCCAGAATTAAATTTCTGTCTGGAGTACTAACCTCCTTAAAAGCACGTTAAGAAACTGAAAAGATTATATTTCTGTTATCTGACAATGGTGCTCATATGTCCTGTAGAGTCTCTTTGTTTGCCCTTGCAGCTAAGCAAGAGTAATATCAAATGCTGTAACTTCTTGAGGTTGACCTTTCTGGGGAACTTTTAAGGTGTTTATTGGAAATTGTTGTTCGGGTTCTGTTCTGTTTTGTAATGGCCAATGGCTATACACAATAAATTTTTGACTGATTGACTACATAGTCCACTCTTTTTCAAAAGTGTACGTCAAGTTGGACATTAGAAATTATTGGACAATAGAAATTATTGGAGTGAGACTACTGGAAGTTGGGACTGTATCTTATTGTGCTTTCATACATTGGATTGTGTTATATCTTTTGGTTCTAACCACAAACCAAACAAGACAGAGACTGGATTTTTCTATAGAATAAATTATCTAATGCTTTTAAGCTATGTGAGTTACATCTAGTGGTCATAGTCAGTGGTCCTTTTCATTTTTCATATCTGAACAAATTTACACCATCATCTTCTTTCATTTCCCCTGTTTTAAAACTTTCTCTCAACAATTATCCAACTATTTTGAATGAAGCATCTTGTTTTAGCTCTTATCACCAAGGTTCAGAGAGGGATTCCAAGAGGAAATAGTCAATTGTGTAATCCAGAAGGGTCATAACAGGGCTATTTCCCCTGGGGGAATGTGGTGGAATGGAGTTCCAGAACCACTTAGTACAGGGGTCCCCAACCCTCAGGCTGCGAACCAGTACTGGTCCATGGCCGGTTAGCAACCAGATCAAAGAGCAAAGCAGAGGTGCCACAGTGCCCCTTTCACCCATCCAGGATCCAGGCAGTTCAGAGTGGCAGTGCGGCCTCACTCTGAGGCTGCCTCCCCTTGCAGGGGAGGTAGCCTCGGAATGAGGCAGAGCAGCCCTGCCGCCCCTTCCATCAGCCTGGGACTTGGGCAAATGAAAGAGGCAGTGCAGCCTCTCTCCGAAGCACCACCTCTTTCATCTGCCTGGCTTCTGGGCAGGCGGAAGGGGCAGTGTGGCAATGACCTTCACCTACCCCTCATTTAAAGATCCCCATGGGGGGCAGGGATGGGGTGTGGATGAGGGGGGGCAGCATGGAGCTGCAAAAGCCCCAGCACCCCCTCACACACACACACACACACACACCAGTCCATAGAAAAATTGTCTTCCATGAAACTGGTCCCTGGTGCCAAAAAGGTTGAGAGTCACTGTGGAAACAAAATTCTCAAAAAATGTTTAAAAGTTCATGAGGGGCACCCATGGGTTTCTCCTTCATTTCCCTCTTGAGAGTTCTGGCATCTGTTTTTCAGGGGTGGGGGCCCTGTTCATAAAAATAAACAAAACTTCAAATGTTGCCTTTCAGAATCCAGGAGAGAAATGCTGAAAAGAAAAGGAAGAATGTTAAAGATCTGTCATTACTCAGAGAGGTTTAAAAAATGATGTGTGGATGGCTTTGCCTAGACGAAGATAGAGAAACCAGCTAATTGTATCATTATCATTTTGTCCTCAACAGGACTTTTTTTTTTTTTTGTAGAAAAAGGACATCGAAATTGGGCTTGTTATAAAGGGCAAGTCCTACTCTTTTGAATATGATAGTTGAATTGGAAATTGGTGAGGTCTAAATTTTTGCTGTTTTTTAAATGTCTGAACACAAGCAGCCTCGTACAAGGGCTACTTCATTGGATAAAATGCAGGACCAATTGGAGGCAATGGAGGCCAGAATGATGAAAGGGGTGAGAGAGATGATAAATAAATCAAAAAAAGAAATTATTGCAGAGATTAAAAAAGATATGGAAGATCTCAGAAAGGAAACTGAGGAAACATCTAAGAAAGTGCAGGAGGTAGAAGGCAGAATGAAAGTATATGATTCCACCTTGTTGAAAATGCAAGAAAAAGTGACAATCCATAACTGCAAATTGATGGAGACTCAGATATGTCTGAGAGGAGTACCTGAGAAGGAAAATGGTGATTTAAAAAAATATATAATAAAAATAATTGCAGAATTTTTAGAGGAAGACCCTGAAGAGTCTAAAAACATGTATAACTATATGTATAGAGTGAACTCACTTTATGCCAAGAAAAATAACTTACCAAGAGATGTTGTCATAAGATATATGACAAAGGAAATGGTGGAAAGGATCATGAACTTTGAAAAGACATTGATAGTGGGAGGCAGTAGAGTGAGAATCATGAAGGAGCTGCCAAGGCAAGTAATAAATGATAGAAGAACATATAAAAAATTGACAGAAAAATTGAGAGACAATGGAATGAGGATTAGATGGATAATATCTGAAGGCTTGAGCTTTGAACTCCAGGGGAAAAGAATCACAATTACAAATGCACAGGATATGCATAGATTATTTGAAAAAAATAAAGAATTTGCGCCATGATGGATTACAAATTATTGTCTTGGAATGTAAATGGACTAAATTCTCCACAAAAAAGAAGGGCAACATTTCATTGGATTAAGAAACAAAAATGTAATATAATTTGTTTGCAAGAAGTGCATATCAAACAAAAGGTTTATAAATTTTTATGGAACAAACAATTGGGAGTGGAATTTTTTTCATTGGCTGAACAGAAGAAAAGGGGAGTGGTCTTTAAATTAAACAAGAATTGGAGCCAAAATTAGTGTTTAAAGATAAAGATGGAAGATTTGTAGCAGTAGAGACAATATTAAATGGGAAAAAAAAACATTGTTATTGAATTGTATGCGCCTAATGGTGCAAAGGATGCTTTTTTTAAAAAAAAGACATTATACAACAGCTTGATGAATTGACCTATGACCAAGTTTTGATAATGGGAGATTTTAATGGAACAGTTAAGAACTCATTGGACAGGTCGGGAGGGGGGGGGAAACAATAGTAAAGAAGGAAAATTGCCAAAGTCTTTTTTTGAACAGGTTAAACAAGAAAATCTGGAAGATATATGGAGGAAATTTAACCCTGAAGTTCGGGACTATACTTTCTTTTCTGCAAGACACAAAACTTTTTCTAGAATTGACATGTTGTGGGGAACTAAATATTTAGGTCTTCTAACAAGGAAAATAGAGATTTTACCTAAAATTGGGACTGATCATAACCCAATAATGTGGATTACAAAATTGTCCAAGAAATTGAGAAGATGGAGATTGAATGAAGATTTGCTACAGAATAAAGAAACAGTGACATATCTAGAAAATGAAATTAAAGCTTTTTTCCAAGTGAATGACAAAGAGAATATTGACTTTCAGACGGTCTGGGATGCCTATAAAGCAGTAATGAGAGGAATGTTGATTACTTTGAATAATAAAGTTAAGAGAGTAAAAGAAAAACAGTTGTTGGACATTCAAGATGAAATTAAAAAAAAGGAAGGGGAGTTGAGAAAAAGACCAGGGAAAAAGAACATTTTAAGGGAAATTACAATATTACAAACTCAATTGAGACATTTGTTAAATAAAGAAGTGGAATGGAGTTTGAAAAGACTTCAGCAGAAATCCTTTGAGGGAGCAAATAAACTGGGAAAGTATTTGGCTTGGCAATTGAAGAAAAAGAGAGAAAATAGAATTATTAACAGAATTGTGGTAGATGGAAGAGAAGTGGTTACTCAAGAGGGGAAAAAAAAGAATTTTAAGTACTATGCCAAATTGTTTAAAGGTGTTAAAATAAAGAAAGAGAAGATGGATGAGTATTTACAAAAGATAAAAAGAGCCCTTAACTGAAAATATGCAAAAAGTTTTGAATGATCCAATTGAAAAAATAGAAATTGAAGCAGCAATTAACGCAATGAAGAATGGAAAAGCACCTGGGCCTGATAGATATACAGCTAAATATTTTAAAGCTTTTAAAGATGAGTTAATACCGAAACTACAGAAGTTGATGAATAGGATAATAAAAGGGAAAGTACCAAACACATGGAAAGAAGCTATTATTTCGTTGATACCTAAGGAAGATAGAGATGTCACAAATGGAAAAAATTACAGACCAATTTCGCTATTAAATAATGACTATAAAATATTTACAAGAATCTTGTCAGAACGGTTTAAACAACATTTGATAAACTTTATAAAGGAAGATCAAGCAGGGTTTCTTCCCAAAAGACAAATAAGAGACAATATTAGAATTGTTTTAAATATTGTAGAATATTATGAAAGACATCCAGAAAAAGAAGTAGCATTATTCTTTGCAGATGCAGAGAAAGCATTTGATAATTTAAATTGGGACTTTATGTTTGCAGTAACGGAAAAAATGGAGCTGGGTGAAAACTTTATAAGAATGATAAAATCAATATATTCTGAACAAAGTGCAAGGTTGTGTATAAACACAGATCTTACAGAAGATATGAAAATTAGCAAAGGTACTAGACAAGGCTGTCCGCTTTCACCATTGTTCTTTATAATGACTCTTGAAATATTATTGATGCAGATCCAAGAAGAAAAAGAAATAGAAGGATAAAGAATAAAAGGATTTACTTACAAATATAGAGCTTTTGATGATGATATAATGTTTTTAAATGAAAACCCCATACAAGTTACACCTTTGCTGCTAGCTAAAATACAAGGGTATGGGGAGTTGGTGGGACTTTGTATTAATAGAGAAAAATAAAAAATTCTGTGTAAAAATATGTGGATGAACAAGCAACAAGAATTACAGACTAACGGGCTGTGAAGTCACTTCTAAGGTAAAGTACCTAGGGGTAGAGATTACAATGAAGAATATTGATCTGTTTAAAAATAATTATGAGAAGTTATGGTGTAAAATGGATGAAGACATGTTAAAATGGAAAAAGCTTAATTTGTCATTGTTGAGTAGAATAGCTGCAATCAAAATGAATATCTTACCAAGAATAATGTATTTGTTTCAAACTATTCCGATTGTGAAGGATGGCAAACAATTTGATAAATGGTGAAGGAAAATCTCAGAATTTGTGTGGGCTGGGAAGAAACCAAGGATTAAAATGAAAATTTTGACGGATGCAAAAGAAAGAGGTGGGTTTCAACTGCCGAATTTAAAATTATATCAGGAAGCAGTTTGTTTAGTGTGGATTAAAGAATGGATAACGTTGTTAAACAAAAAAACTTTTAGTGTTAGAAGGTCACGGAAATAAATTTGGCTGGCACGCGTATTTGTATTATGGAAAAAAGAAGATGGATGTTTTTTTCTCTCACTATTATATAAGAAATAATTTGCTAAATACATGGATTAAATACAAGAAATATGGAGATGAGAGAAAACCGTTATGGATAGTGCCAGCTGAAGTAATAAAAATAACAGCTGAGATAGGCGAAGAAAAGTGGTTGTCATATAATCAACTATTAAAAATACAAAGTGGCAAAATAGAACTGAAAACTGCTGAAGAGTTGAATTATAAATATGATTGGTTTCAAATGCAACAAATAAAGAGCTTGGTGGAGAATGATATTAAAACTGAAGCAATAAGGAAAGAGCAAACAGAATTGGAAAAAGTTCTGCTTGGAGACAATGATAAATTAATTTCAAAAGCTTATAAACATGTAAAAGTATTAAAGAAAACTGTTTTAAGAAGATGTATAGACGGTATATGAGTCCTAAAAAAATTGGCAAAGATGAATAACAAGATGCCAGACGGATGTTGGAAATGCAAAAAGCATGAAGGTTCTTTCAACCATATGTGGTGGACTTGTGAAAAAGCTAAAATGTTTTGGCAGATGATTCAGCAAGAGATTTTTAAGAGCTTGGGATATTAGTTTAACAAAGTTGCAGAGAGTTTTCTGTTGGAACTACGAATGGAAAAATTTCCAAAAGAAGATAGAACTTTAATCTGGTACTTGCTCTCAGCCGCTAGTTGCGCAGTTGTGGAAGCAAGAAAAAATACCAGAGAAATGGGATTGGATTATAAAAGTTATGACACGGAGTGAAATGGACAAATTAACAAGAATATTAAGAGACTATGATTTAGAAGTTTTTAAGACGGAATGGAAAAAGTTTAGAAGATATGTAGAAAGAGTGGAAAATAAAAGAACATTGGACAATCTTTGATAATGATTAAGTTTTAAAAAGAAGAATATAAATTTTTGTTTTAATAGTTAAGGGTACCTTTAAATATTTGCATTTTAAGTAAATAACACCGGCGGGGGTCAAGTAACGGGGGGAGGGGTGGGTAGAAAGTAATATATGGGGTAGATAAAATAAGCTTTTTTAAAAGATGTAAGATATAGATTTATTACCATATGTTACCAATAAAATTGTTTTAAAAGCAGAATCAGCAGAGCAGTGACAGAAGTGGATGGCAGTGTTCCATGGATGGTGACTGTGTCCATGGCCTGTAGGTAGCCTTCTGACATGTGAGATCCTTTTTGGTTCCTTCTGCTGTCCTCAGTAGCTTTTATTTCCAGCTGATAGTTTTAGAATTTTAAACGTGAATTTTGTATTTTCCATTTGAGGCATATCTTCTATATGACTTGTTTTTGGGCTGGGGTCCAATTCCTTGGTCTCAACTATGCTTCACCAGATACTGACCCTAGCTCACATTAGTTGAACTTGCTAAATATCTCACACCTCAGGGAGCTTTGAAACAACAACTGGCTTCATAAATGTGTATCTATCTGCAACAATTGTTTTAATAATTGTGTATCTAATTGCCACACATTTATTGTGATGTCCAAGTATATCTTCCCACCATGGAGATGCATGGGCATCTAACCATGGAGAGGATAAGTAAAATCCCCTTTTATCTATTCCAACAGAAACTGTATAAAAGACGAACAAGTTCCTAAAATATCCAAATCTGTAAAAGCCAAACACTCATGCGACCACACAGACTAATAATGCAGTTTCAATTCACTGTCAATGTACTTTCCAACTGGATTTTGCTAATTCACACAGTAGAAAAAGCCCAGCAGGAACTCATTTGCATATTAGGCTACACTCCCTGATGCAGAGCCAGCTGGAACTGTGTTCCTGTGTGTTCCTGCTCAGAAAAAGCCCTGACCACATGTATTGCACTGCTTTAAATTGACTGTGCAAACGTATATGCTTCTGAACATGTATCCAAATCCACAATGTCTGGACTTTTTTTGCGCAGGAACACACAGGAATGCAGTTCTGGCTGGCTTGGTGTCAGCGGGTGTGGCTTAATATGCAAATAGGTTCCTGCTGGGCTTTCTCAACAAAAAAAGCCCTGTGTGAAAGAAGGGTGATGGGGGGGTCTAATATGCAAATGAGTTCCTGCTGGGCTTTTTCTACAATGGGATGCAGATTCCATTGACAGCAATGTCACGCAGATAGGCTTCAGCCACAAACATGTAGGGGCAATGCAATATAGATCCTAATCCCACTGCTTTCCTGCATGGCTCTCTTTATCTGGGTATGTTATCTGGGTGGGGGAAGGCAAATAGGGGAAAAATCATTTTTGGTCTGGCCCCTCTTATTTGGAAATAACAATATGAACAAAAATGCACAAACTGAGGTGTGTTCAAAACCATGAGTCTACCTTGGTATTTTCAGGCAATGTAACTTTTCCTGAAATAAAATGCTTTGCTTAATAGCTGCCATATTGAACTGCTGTTACTAACCATGAGAAAGACCTTGCATATCAAAGTAGAATGTTGTAGATTGTTGCCAGTGCTTGATGTGAACCTCTCACTCCCTAATACTAACAAAGGCAAGAATTCCCCTTTGAAGATAAAGTGCCTCCAGGGACGAGCCTCTTGGCCATCCCAGGAAGACAAACCGTAGGAATAAGATAAGAGAGAGGGACCGTGTGAACCTTCACACCTCAGCTCAGCAATGTTTAGAATTGTGGCTTTTGTTTAGAAATCTTTGATGTAGTCCTCTTAAGTATGCGTTGCACTGTGCGTTGCACTGTTACATGGGATCAGTCCCAATTTCTTCGTTCTAGTGCATATGGATTATCAAATAAAGCCTAACTTTGTATCAATTCAAGGTCTGGTTGCTTTGAAACCTTATTGCCTGACAGGTATAATCCAAATGAAAAACTAATGTCCAACACAGAGACACATTTTGTCTTTTTTAAAGTAGTGTATAGAGCTTCTGTTTTTGCCATAAATTCCTAAGTGTTATAATAGACCAAGGGGATGAAGGAGAATTATTTTAAGCTACATGTGAGCGAGTCAGCAGAGGCCAGGCTAGAGATTCAGATCAGCAACTGTTTTGGAAGCAGTCAATCAGCAACCAATGAGTTATTTGCTAGTGGAAATTGCAAAGTATGCACATCACTGAAAATATTTTTCAGAAAGGCAAGAGAGACATCACATTGTTATATCAAATACTGCATTTGACATTTGCACATCAATAATGTCATATTTATTAGATGCATTACATAAAAGTCGTGGTTCATGCAACATTTGCCTGTGCATACATAAATCATTATGAGTGCCATCTGGAAAGCCCAAGACAGTTCACATTTCACAAACAATTCTGCTTCTCTCCTTTGCATGTTTTTTTTTTTTTTTTTGCAAATTTGCCACTAGGTGGCAATGATGTAGCCAAATGCCCCTACGGAAGATCTTTTAAAGATGCTAATAGACTTGCCTTTTTTCCCAATAAAGAGAATCTCTGATGGTGCCACATGGTAGAAATACGAGCAGTGTTTCCTCTATTGCTGAATGCATTTTTTGCTTCAGCCACAAACATTTTTTGCCTCAGTCTTCACTGTGGAAGATGAGAAGTGTTTGCCCGCTCCAGAACCACTCATTTTGGAAGGGGTGTTGAAAGACCTGAATCAAATTGAGGGGACAAGAGAGGAGGTCCTTCAACTGATTGACGAATTAAAAACTAATAAGTCACCAGGTCTGGATGGCATATATCCAAGAGTTCTGAAAGAACTCAAAGTTGAACTTGTGGATCTCCTGACAAAAATATGAAATCTTTCATTGAAATCTGCCTCCGTTCCTGAGGACTGGAAATGTCATCCCCATCTTTAAAAAGGGTTCCAGAGATCCGGGAAATTACAGGCCAGTCAGTCTGACTTCAATACCGGGAAAGTTGGTAGAAAGCATTATCAAGGACAGAATAAGTAGGCACATTGATGAACACAAGTTATTGAGGAATACTCAGTATGGGTTCTGTAAGGGAAGATCTTGCCTCACTAACCTGTTACAGTTCTTTGAGGGGGTGAACAAACATGTGGACAAAGGGGACCCTATAGATGTTGTTTACCTTGACTTCCAGAAAGCTTTTGATAAAGTTCCTCATCAAAGGCTCCTTAGTAAGCTCGAGAGTCATGGAGTAAAAGGACAGGTCCTCTTGTGGATAAAAAACTGGCTAATTAATAGGAAGCAGAGAGTGAGTATACATGGGCAGTCTTCGCAGTGGAGGACGGTAAGCAGTGGGGTGCCACAGGGCATAGTACTGGGTCCCATGCTCTTTAACTTGTTCATTAATGATCTGGAGTTGGGAGTAAGTAGTGAAGTGGCCAAGTTTGCAGATGACACTAAATTGTTCAGGGTGGTGAGAACCAGAGAGGATTGTGAGGCACTCCAAAGGGATCTGTTGAGGCTGGATGAGTGGGCATCAGCGTGGCAGATGAGGTTCAATGTGGCCAAGTGCAAAGTAATGTACATTGAGGCCAAGAATCCCAGCTACAAATACAAGTTGATGGGTTGTGAATTGGCAGAGATTGACCAAAAGAGAGAGATCTTGGGGTCGTGTTAGATAACTCACTGAAAATGCCAAGACAGTGTGCAATAGCAATAAAAAGGCCAACAACATGCTGACTCACAATACAAGAACTCGTGGGCATTCAATGAAATCGCTGAGCTGTCAGGTTAAAATGGATAAAAGGAAGTACCTCTTCACCCAAAGGATGATTAACATGTGGAATTCACTGCCACAGGAGGTGGCGGCGGCTACAAGCATATCCAGCTTTAAGAGGGGATTGGATAAAAATATGGAGCTGAGGTCCATCAGTGGCTATTAGCCACAGTATATATATATATGTGTGTGTGTGTGTGCGCATATATATGTGTGTGTATATGTATGTATGCATATGTGTGTGTGTGTATTGGCCACTGTGTGACACAGAGTGTTGGACTGGATGGGCCATTGGCCTGATCCAACATGGCTTCTCTTATGTTCTTATTTTTTTTTTCCCTGTCTACTTTGAGTGTGTGTGAGAGAGAGAGAACTGGACCAGGGAATTAGTGCAATTGTATTGCTTTTTGGTTCTCTTGCAATATTGATATTGTTTGTCAATAAACTGGCAGTGGATTTTCTCCACTGAAAATCTACACATAAAACATCGGGCTTTCTAGAACTAATGATCATAATCCAGTTAAAATAGGTCACAATTATGTTCCCTTGAAACCAGTGCAACAAAGATAGCACAATTGTTCTTCCCATTATTTTCAATGAAACTTCATGATGAGTAACTTTATGTTGGATTTGAGCTAGAATGTATAAGACAGCCTTCATAGGCTGCCTAGTATGATGATCCATTGGAAACCGTGGTTTCTCATCTGGGATCCTGACTGCCATATTTCCCACAAAAATCTAGTGCAGAGTAGTGGTCATAACACCAGAGAAGGGATACTAAGTTTCAAATTCCCACTCTGTCATGAAGCTCCCTGAATGACCTTGGGCCTATCAGTCTCAATTTAATTTATCTCACAAGGTCCATTCCCACATGCGTTATTTGCCAGGGTTCAATGCTGTTGGGATGTGGGCTTTTTTCTTGCTTCACCACATTATCACGGTACATCGGTTTGTTCTCCAAAGATTTCACCAGCTTTTCTCTGATCTTCCCCAAATTTCCTTTGCTTTGGAAAGCCTAGGTGACTGCTGTGAGGGTTTTGGATTTTCCTGGTCCCTCATATATGGTAGCTATTCTCCCTGCCCCTGTACCTGCTGTGGCTCTCTCCTCTCCCTGCCACCAGGGTGCTTTCTTGCTTTTTTTTAAATAGGCAGTTGAATATTGTCATGTCATTATAACATTACAACTATGTCAGGTTCTCTGAATTCCCAGCATTCTTTTTAAAAACAAGTACATTTCTATACTCTTTCACTGCAGAGATATAAGGGGAAAGGTACATTATATCACCTCAGTAAAAGAGGCTAGAGACTTTTTTTAAAAGCTGGGAATTCAGAAAACTCTATAAACAGATTGTATATTGTTACAACAAAATAATGATTTTCAATTCCTGATTTAAAAGAACAGGAAAAAGTCAGTCTGTGGGGAGTGGCCACTGCTGGGAATCTGGGCAGCAAAAATCTATGAGAAGCCCAGGCCTTGAATTCAGCAAGAGCTCACAGGATTGCAGCTCTTGAATCTTTCTGAGGGTCCCCCCTCCTCCTACCCACCTACCTTATCCATTAAATAGTAAGTGCAGCTGCATAACAATTCCTGGATTAGGAGAACGGACAGCCAGCCAGCCACAAGGAGCTTTGCCATGCCCCCAGCAGCCCTCATTAACCCTTGGAGAAGCCCACACCACTCTTTCTCCACTTCCTATATGATTTTGGGTGATGGGTGGCTTGCTGACTTTTTGACTGTGGTGGGAGGGCAGCCAAGGAGAGACCCAAGTGAACGAGACCTGCTTGGGCTGGCTGGATCTCTAGACAGCCCAAGCAGGCCTCGCTCACCTGGGGCTCTCTTTTCTTGCATCGGGTTGCTTTTGGCTGGTGGGGGGCATATGATAATGAGTTATGCTAATGAGCTCCACCACCTATTTTTCTACAAAACGACACCTGGGAAGCCCCATTGCAACTGTGTTGTATTGGCAGTGACAGCAATGTCAGAGAAACTACAGAAGCCTATTCCTATTTGAAAAATAACAGGGTTCTTGGGAAGGTAAAATGACCAAAGAAAGTATCATGTAAGTCATTCTGATATTTTTGAATAAAGGGTAAAATAAACCTGGAATAGATAGGGGGGGGGTCTTTGTTATTTCTCATATTAAAGTGATAGTAAATTTAAAACTGATGCCTTTTGAAATTGCATGTTGACTGGCATGAAAACAGAAAAAGTATCAAAAAAGGAAGAGCAGGGCAAGAAGATGCAAGACAAAATTGCCACACTTGAGTGGATTTAAAATGTCTGTTGGTAACCCTAGTTAAAATGTCTAGCCTTGAAAAGACAAAGTAGTCTGACCTTCCTCTGTGTGACTCTGACCTGTATCATTCTGCACTGTCTATCTGTTTGCAGTTGCTTTGTTTGGGTGACCATGCAGACAAACAGAGACATAGATATGGATGAAAGAAGATAGAGAGCTACAGATATACATTTAAATATAGATCAAAGATACAGATACACATTTAAATATAGATCAAAGATGGAGTTGTCTCTCTGAAGTCTCTGTCTGAATTACAATGCACACAGACACAGGTAAAGATACGTATGAAAAAAGCCTATTATTCCATTTTAAAAGAAAAGTGTGTAACAAGCTCTTTTACTTTGTGGAAGAGATAACATAATTTGCTATTTTGCTTTCACGAAGTTTTGATACCAAAAGGTCTGGCCTGCAAATCCATGCAAGGAATGTTTTGCGGGTCTGATCAAAGCATATTGGGTCTTATGATGGAACTGCTAAAGCATCTGAATAGCCTTTAGGACATCACACAACAGACACCGCAGCATGTGACTCTGGCATGCTTTTTATAGACTTACCAAACTATGCAGCTTTAAAAAAAAAGTTTGCAACACAACGACACTAGCCAATGCAAAACACAACAGGCAGTCAGCTTAGAGTGAAACATACATTTTTGAGTGTGTAGGGAGGTGCTTTCTTCAGTGCCATCTGGTGTTAACAGAATATGTACAGTGCTAATATTTGTTGTATCCAGGTCTTTTTTTGAGCAGGAACGCATAGGAATGCAGTTCCGGCTGGCTTGGCACCAGGGGGTGTGGCCTAAAATGCAAATAAGTCCTTGCTGGGCTTTTTCTACAAAAGGCCCTGTGTAAAATCATGGTGATGTCAGGGGGTGTGGCCTAATATGCAAATGAGTTCCTGCTGGGCTTTTCCTACAAAGAAAGTCCTGGTTATATCTAAAGCCCCAAACTTGAAGACAAATGAGAGTTTAGAATTGGACAGTGATATTTTATTTTGTTGTTGATCTCTAGAAAAAGAACATACAGCCTACAATTAACAGTAACCCTCAACTAGGGAACAGTAATTATTAATCTGATTATTTCTTTAACTAATTAGGCTTGAAAAGATAGCTGAATATATAGTTTATGAATCAAAAATACACTGTGAAGTGCATACAGTGGCAAATGATTTAGAGATTATTGTTTCCTGTTTGTTAGTAATCAATACTAAGACCACTTTGTACCAAATGTAAGCCAACAGCTCTGTATACGTACATGTACATGTAACTTGTCTCTCTTGACCAGGGCTTTTTTTGTAAAAACGAGCCCAGCAGGACCTCATTTGTAAATTAGGCCACATCCCCTGACATCACCATTGTTTTACACAGGGCTTTTTTGTAGGAAAAAAACCAGCAGGACTTCATTTGCATATCAGGCCACACCCCTGATGCCAAGGCAACCGGAACTGCGTTCATGTGCATTCCTGCTCAAAAAAAACCCCTGCTCTTGACCATTCCAGAGCAGCGTTCTGCACAAAAGCACATTTTACAACCAATTAATTAATCAGCCATGTTACTAAAGGTACTTTAGCAAGAATATCATTTTAGCAACTTGATACTTCTAGTTTCTATTGAACTTCAGAGGTATTTTTTTTTCTAACTGAAAATGGGTGTAAGATAAATTTCAGACTAAACTGAATGCAACCATGTCGCTAAGTATTTTACTTCTTTGAATTAAAAGAAGTAACCAGCTTCCTTCTCTCCTGGGTGAATTTTTGCTCTTTTAGGTCCTATTTATGTGATGGTTTCAGGCTATGTTTTTCAGGCAAGTAGACTGCCTTACACTGTTGAAACTATTGATCCACCTATCTCTGTACTGTCTGCACTAACTGGCAGAAGACGTCTTCCAGGTCTATTGCTGTTCAGTATTGCTTCTCAGTATTGCTGTTCAAAATAATTTCAACTGGAGATTCCAGGAACTAACACAGAATCATGTTTTGTACCACTGAGCTGGAATTCAGTTTGGGCATTGCTAGCTCACATTTAGGTGGTCTGTGGTAGGGTGCCAAAGGCCAAATTTAGCACATTGAGTTGGCATGCACATAACTATTTTGCTATGTGCCAACAAGTGGGAGGGGCTGCAGCTCAGTGATAAAGCATGTGCTTTGTGAACAGAAAGTCCCACATACATTCCCCAGCATCTGAATTTAAAGAATTTCAGGTAACACTGCTATGAAAGATCGCTATCAGACGTGGGGTGGTAAAAACTAAATTTAGCATAACAAAGTTGGCATGTGTTCAACCATTTTGCTAAGAGCTGATAGAGAGGAGATGCCATCATTCAGTGACAGAAGGCAATGCTTGGCATACAGAAGGTCCCAGCTTCAATCCTTGGTGCCTCTAGTTCTAGGATCTCATGTGGCACTGCTGGGAAAGACCTCTGCCTGAGATGCCAGGCACTGTTGCTGGTCAGAGTAGCCAACGCTGAGTTAATTGGATCAGTTATTTTACTTCATATGAAATGTACCTGAGCTAGCTTTGCTCAAAATGGGGCTTGCAGTTGCCGATCACCCTGCTGAAATTGACTTTTGTCTAGTGCATGGAAAAGGATATTGGGCAGGGAGCTGTATTTATGCATGAGGTGCCCTGGCTCAGCTAAAATTCTTTGAGCTGTTGTGCTAGTTCTGTGGTGCCTCAGGGGATCTGGCCACCAGTAACTTGTGTCGCTTTTGTAGGTAACATTTGGCATGTACCAAAGGTGCTGCAGCTCGCTAGGCAATTACTTTCTAAGTTGTTCCAAAGGGCCATGTAGTTAAACACTTTTAAAATGCAGAGCTTAATTTTTTCCTGCTACATTGTAATTCATTGTTGGCCTTTTCCACAATGAATTGCTGGGATTAGCCAATAAATCAGCAGAAAAGACATGCCAATTTTCTCAACAGTTGACAAATTACAGTGCAAGCAAAGCACTATATATTCTATTTGTATTTTGAATTTACTTCATAGGGAAATTTAAGAGTCAGATGCTTCCCAAATGCTTTCTTGTTCCTTTTATGTGGTCACATCACATTTAGTTATGCACAGTTATCGCATTCCCCAGCAATGTTCAAAACCTTTTTGCTGTCAGCCATCACCAATAGGCAAGTAATATTTTCCTTCCTTTGATAATTTTTTTACTTCTATGAAAAAAATATTACTTTGGTGCAGAAGATTTCTAATTACATTGTCTGCCATGGCATAGCTTCATTTTTTGGTAGATACTGAATGTTACCAGTATAAGTGATTTCTATGATATCTAGAAATTCCACAGAAATCCTTTGTCAGCTTTACAGAAAATTTCCATGGACCGAGAAAAAAGAAGTACTTCTTTGATCAAGGGGTAATTGCCCCCCCCCCCCGGTCGGAATAATGAGACAGACACAGAAATGGATTAAAGGGCCACTTTATTAACTTAACGGCAAGGGCAAAACGTGCAGACAGATCAAGCCAGGGGTCAAGCCAGACCACCTCCTTGACCTGAAAATGGGCAACCCCCCAAAGCCCCGGGTATGAGCCAACCCAACGGCTCAAACCTGGCCGGCCCAGCAACATGATTGCCGCTCACAAAAGCTCCACCATGTCCAAAGCCGTACAGCCTGGGATGTGGACACTCTCCGTGTGACGGGATCCAACAGGCTCCCTGGAGCCAACCTTGGGCCGTACAGCTTAACGGTCCCCCAGGGAGGCCATCCACCAAAAATGGTGCGATGCTACGGGAGCTCACCAATCCCCAAAACATATTTCCAACCACAAACAGCCACTGACAGTGCCAAGCCTCTGCTTAGGCCACTGTACCCAAACCAACCCCTAAAACCTGAACCAGCCCGTGTTACAAGTCAGCCAAAAAGGCCTCGTTGCCCTTTACCAAAAGATGGACCCCATCTTCCCTGTACAATTTCGGAAGGCTAGACTGGATGGAAGGATGAGGCACATAAACTCCAAGCCCCCTGCCAAGGGCTTTTCACAAGGCCCTATTGGCCTTAATCCAAACCCGCTCCAACCCGCTGGGTCCCAAGCTGCCCACCAAACATGGCGCGGCAACATGGCCAACCACAGGATAAGGACGCCCGGCCACCTTTTGCCAATCACGGCAATATCAGCCTGGGCCTGAATCGAAAGAGCCTTCCCCTTCTTCAAGCCCAAGTCATTCTCTCCCAGATGTATCACCACAATCTGCGGAGGAGGGCCCCTCACACCCCCGAACAACAGTGGCAGGAGCCCTGACCACCTCATACCTTGGCGGCCCTGCCACTCAATGATGACTCTGTCATTCAGGCCCAGCTGCGAACCAACCGGCGTTCGTCGGGCCTGATGTGCCACCCAAAAAACAATACTATGGCCACATATAAGGATCCTTTTCCTTTCAACGCAAGCCACAGCATCTAGAAGAAAAAAGCCATTAAAACTATTGAACAACAAAATGAACAATAACCCAACAAACAAACGGTAAAGGGGGGGGCAGCTAACTTGGAGAGGTCCCGGCCTCAAGGCCATAGCAGCCAAATATAAGATTGATAGGCCTCAGACTTCCAACGTCCCACACGGCAAATGTCCTCTCCCCCTTAACCCAGCACTGCGGCTGTGGAAGCAGCCCTAATCCTAAAAGAATGGGTACTGAATCTTATCCCCCGAGACCCAGCAGAGCCAATGCTCGGCTCGTGATGGTCCAAAATTGATACTTAGTCAAAGGTGACATATCCGCGTGGCGGAAAAGAGGACCACCGCGTAATTCTATATAGTGCTTAAGTGTGGCGACAGGGCATAACTCCCTCTCTGAACAAGGCTCAATCGTGACCGTGTAGCCATGCTGCTTCTGGTCTGAACGACGGGCACGAAACGCCACCTGGTCACCGGATGATCTAAAATCCCTGAACTGCAGGGCCCTTGCAGAAGCATCGTTACAGGAGAGTGCTACCAACTCAGACACTCTGAAAGCCCCGAAAAAAGCCCTCAATGCGGCACCACGGAATAGCGCCTCCTCATAAACTGAGCCACAAACTAGAGCCTATGTGGCATGAAGCCCCATGAGGATTGATGGCGAAATAGGCTGTCTACTGTCAACCCGAGGACCTGTCTCTCGTGACCATCCCTCTAGCATTTTTTGTATGCGAAAATCCTTAGTCGTATCCAGATGTCTGTGCGCCTTACTCATGAAAGACAATGCCGCCATCTGACCCCTGATAGATTTTACTGAAAGACCCTGCTCCCTTTGCTGAACACAAAATTGCAACAGCTGGTCGACAGGAACAGGCCACACATCCAGTAACCCGGCCCCCTCCCTGAAGGCTAAAAACTGGCTAACTGCCTGGTCATACGACCTTTTAGTGCTGGGCGCTATGGCGAGGTGTATTGCCCGGCTAACTTCATCCCTTCAATCTGCCATAATTCCGCTGGGATGCGCACGGGAAACAGGTTGGCCTCTGGAGCTAACTGACAAAAACACTCCATCTGTTGGCGAGACAGGGCATCCGCCACACCATTACAAATACCATGCTTTGCCAAAAACAAGATATTTAATTTCAGACAGCGCAAAGCGAAAGCTCTGACCAACCTCATCACCGGAGGGGACTTAGATGTCAAACTGTTAACAACATGAACCACAGCCATGTTGTCGCACCAGAAGTGCACCGTGTGATTAGCAAGAACATCACCCCAAAGAAAAACGGCCAGGAAAAAATCCAAAAACGTTAAATTCCGACATAACTCGGAACCCACCCATTCATGTGGCCATTGCTCGGCGCACCAGTGCCCCCTAAAATAAACCCCGAAACTGGTGGAGCCCACGGTATCCAAGACGATCTGCAGCTCCGCTTCCAGCTGCATATCATTCCGTCAAGAGGAAATGCCATTGAACTCCTTCAAAAATGTCTCCCAAACCCCAAGGTCACTATGCATCTCCATAGTGACCCGGGTAAAATGATGTGGCAAACGCAGGTCGACCATCCCGTCACAAAATTGCCTTTAAAAAGCCCTACTGGGGGCCACGACTTTGCATACAAACTTCAAATGACCCACCAACTGCTGCAACTCAAGGAGGGTGACCTTATGCTTACTTCGTACAGATCTAACCCAGGCTAAGAGGTTCTCACGCTTATCCTCGGGCAACCTGGAAAACTGGCGCACAGTATCAAGCTCGATACCCAAAAAGGTCAAAACCGTAGTTGGGCCCTCTGTTTTTTCACAGGCCAGTGGCACACCTAATTCTTTGGTTAACCTCACAAAAGCCGTTAACAAAGAAAGGCACTGCCCAGAGCCCGCAGGGCCCAGAAAAAGAAAACCATCCAGATAATGCGCCATGTCCCGCACCCCAGCTGTAAAACGTAATGCCCATTCCAGAAATGTGCTAAACCGCTCGAAAGCAGCACATGAAACTGAACACCCCATCGGCAGCGCTCTGTCAACATAATAACTCCCCTCAAATGCAAAACCTAACAATTCAAAATCCCTCGGGTCCACAGGGAGCAAGCGGAATGCTGACTCCTCGAGACTGGATTACTGTAATGCCCTCTACATGGGGCTGCCTCTGTACCGAACCCGGAAGCTGCAGCTGGTGCAGAACGCGGCAGCTAGACTGCTGTTGGGGCTCCCTAAGTGGGAGCACATACAGCCTGGGCTACGCGAACTGCACTGGCTGCCAGTTGTATACCGGGTTCGTTACAAAGTGCTGGTCATTACCTTTAAAGCCCTATATGGTCGAGGACCTGCCTACCTTAGGGACTGTCTCTCCCCATATGAACCCCAGAGAGCACTGAGGTTAGCCGGGAAAAACCTGTTGACCATTCCCGGACCGAAAGAGGTGAAGCTGCAAAGCACCCGTAACCGGGCTTTCTCCTCTATGGCTCCAAGCCTATGGAACCAACTTCCAGAGGAAATGCGGGCCCTGCGGGCCCTTGAACAGTTCCGCAGGGCCTGCAAGACCATCCTCTTCCGATTGGCTTTCGCTGACGAAGAAGGAAATTGTTAAGAAAACCGCCATCATAAAAGTAAACATAGCACTAGCACATTTTATTAATTTTAAAAAATTAATCAGAATTTTAATTAAACTGTTAAATGTAGTTTTATTCAATTTTGTATAATCAATGTATGAATCATGTTGTTAGCCGCCCTGAGCCTGCTCCGGTGGGGAGGGCGGGATACAAATAAAAATTGTTGTTGTTGTTGATTTAATATCACACTTTGCCAACTCCCCACCCACTCCACACCGCCGGACAATCTGCACTGCTAGGTCAAAAGATGTGTATTTTACCAAACAAAGCTTGGCCGGGATCTCATCATTCACTGATCACCCCCTGGGATAAGAGAGGTGATGAATTAACTGAAATTCGCCAGCCGCTTTCTTAGGCACAACCCCCAAAGGGGACACCCACAGATTTGGCAGCGGAGGGGACGTAAAAGGGCCTAACACTCTACCCTCAGCACACTCCTTTCTAATCTTTGCCCTCACGATATGCTCCAAACCCCTAACCGAACACAAATTAGAACAAGAAAACAGGGTCCGTGGACCCTAATATGGGATTCTAAAACCATAGGAAAACCCCTCCAAAAGATAATGTGTGTCATCCAAACAAGGATAATCCCGCAACAAATCCCTAAGAACCCTCAGCTGAATGGGGCTGGGCCCCTTTTGCAGGATGCTGCCTCAGCCCGCCACCTGGTCGCTTGTTAGGTCTCCTTGGTTTAGACCTGTTACAGGCTGTGAAAGCATGAGGCCCTCCACAAAGTGGGCACTTGTGCTTGTACTTACAAGCCTTCCTGGCACATGCACCTTGGAAGGTAAACTCCCAGCAAAGCAGCTGTGGCTGAACCAACTGCCCTGCGATCGCACGGGAGCCAGTAGGAGTTGCTATCTTCTGGACAAGGTGGCCACTATCAGATCTCTCCCCTGCATTTGGCTTTGCGGGCTCCATGAGCTGCAGCCATAGCTGCTGGTTAATCTGGTCCCACGGGAGGCCAGGATTAACTGCCGCCCGCATGTGGAATTGCTCATCATACTGGAGCCAAGCCCCACCAGTAAAGTCATTATACGCCCTGTATATAATGTCACAATACTGGAAAAGGGGGGGCTGCCCACCACGGCTGGGCCCTGGCTATGAGCCCTGCATAAATAAGAAAACTCGGTAACCAATTCGATCATGTTCTATCCACTTTCCTCTGCTTCAGCTTCTCCTTATCTTTCTCATCGAGCTCATCCTTTGACTTCTTTTCCAGTTCCCTATACAAAAGGCTAAATACATCTACATATTCGTCTTTTAAAATCTTATCCCTGGTAGCAACAGTAAGATGATCACCCAGAGGCATGGCAGGGTCTCCAAACGGCAAAGTGTGAAAATCCACCATGCTGTAAGGGACTGGTGGGTGAGAAAGAAACCCCCAAATCCCGCTCTGTTGTGAGGACCAAGGTGACGACGTGGAGGGGGCCTGCTGCCAACCCCATGGTAAAACACCACTCGCTGTCGCATGTCCACTTGGCCCAAGGCCACTAACTTGACCTCCACCCACGGGGGCCAAATACCACAGTGCCCAAGTGCTCTCCAAAGCAGGGGTTATGGCAGAACTACATGCTTGTGGAGACGGGATACCTGAAACTGCTTGCCGCACCACAGGCGGCCCTGCCCCTAAATAGGTAGCCCCTATGACACTGAACTGGAACCCCAAGGACCCCATGGCCATACCGCCCCCTGCTGCCATGCAGGTAACTTACCTTCAACCTCGGGCGGCACTACCACCACTGCATCAGGCTCGTCCCTCTGCTCATCATCTTGTGGCACTACTCCCTTTGTGCCGCCACTGATTCCCTCGGCACCCTGCAAAACCGAAAGTTGAGCAAGCACCTCCTTTTGGAAGGATATGGTGGCCGCTCTCCCAGACCCCAAGAGCCCAGTGGCTCTCTGAGAAGGGCCACCAACCCCTCTTGCCTCCTCCATGGCAGCCAGCTGCTCCATAATGGCCTGCCTGGTCCATGCCTCCTCCCCATCATCCAGCGGGGGCTGGTCAGAGGGGGGCCTCTTAGGAGGCCTCTTTGCAGGCTGCTTACTTTTGGTATTACCCTGTCCCTTCTTAGGCCCCATACTAAAGGCAGCCGCACAACTAACACCCACACAAAATTGAAAGAGTTGTCCAGGAGAGGGCTCTCACACCCTAACTGCCACAAAGGCCCCGCTCCTCCCCTAGTAGGGGCAACAGGACACCTGCAGGGCACAAACAATGTCCCTAAAATCTCCCCGGGACCAAAAGCCCCCACCACCAGGGCCCCCGCCGCGGTACACGCCGCTATCAAACTCCCAAGGGTTCAACGCTCCCTCGGCGTGACTCCAGGAAAACAAACCATGTGGCCCTGATCACGCCGCCGCCTACCCGTCACGGGTGCAGCCACCCGCTTCAGCTAGCCGACTACCCGATGCCGCTTGCTCTTCCCGGGTGCAAAAACACCCGCGTCAACCAGGCAGTTCCCGATGCCGAGGCCCCGATACGCTCCAGAAACAGCAGGGCTACTCTGCTGACAGAGAGCGAATTTGAACTGCACATTCGGCGGCAGGGTCAGCCTTTTAAGGCCACGCCTCGCCCCCAACTGATGTAGGAAGAGTTCACTGCCTCAGATCTGTCCGGGGAGGAAATGGACGGCCCCCAGCCTCAGCGGTCGATAGACCGCTCAACTGGAAGGGGCTGAGTTAATTTGTGAAATTCAGTAGCTTTTGCCATCTGGAAAGGCCCAGATTAAACTATTTTAACTGCTGCCCTGCCACAGAAGTTCTGATTGTCTAATGCTACCACATGAATTGGCATTCTGTATACAGAGTAATTCACTATGAAATTAAGGCAAAGCAAAACATGAGAACCAAAATGACCTTCATTACAGGCAGGAATATCAAATAGGTTCATTTTTGGAGGGTAAAAAAAAATGGTAATGTTGTTTGGTATCCGGAAAAATAAGCATCCCATTTGATACACTAATACAGGAATACTTGAAACACGAACTTCCCTTTTTTCTCTGAATTGTGGCTTGATTAAAAGAAACAACTTTGACAGATGCAGCTGGGCACAATTGTGCTCAGCTTGATTGTGGAGCTGCATTCTTTGCAATTGCCAATGGTGTGGGTTTGCATGCAGATGACTCAGAAAATGACCATTTGGGTTCAGGAGTACTTGATTCATGCCAAGACTGCAAGAGCAGATTACAAGCAACAACATCCCATCCTAAGCATGTGGACCTTTGAGAAAGTTCCATTGATTCTATTAACATTTGCTATGCTAAATACATATGTTTAAGCTCACAGCTTGTATTCATAATTAAGCAAGGCTTCGGTTTTTTCAGAGACAGGCAAGAGTTAAAACAACTAAAGACAGGTGGTATTGCTGGATAGGCTTTGCTCGTTTTCCTGACAAATGTATTGTTGAAGGCAAGCTATTGGTAAGTGCTTTTAAGTGCCAGTTCCTGACCTTGGCTATGTACTTCACTTCCTGAAATTGTATTAGCCTTGTGCTGAATGAATGCATGAACAACCTTTAAGATCTGGGAGTCCTCAACACAATGGAAACTCCCCCGCCCCCACCACCCAATACTGAATAGACTTAATTCAGTGTTTCAGGCTGATGCACTAAAATGGATTGAAGAAGTTGCTGCATTTCACTGTACTTTAAAGCCTGTGGTTTCTTGTTCTGAATCTGATTCAGAACATATCTGACTCAAACAACAGTTTGAATTAGGAGTTACTGGAGCAAGCAAATGACTAAAATTATTATGGTACATATTTTCATAGATATGATCCCCCTCCACACAAATACCAATACCAAATACCAGAGCTTTTCTTAAAATCTTCCTGTATCAACTCCCAGGTACCCTAGGAGAGTGACACATGATATAAACCAGGTAGGTTTTCACGGATGTAATGTTGTTTACCAATGGTGGCTGTCCCATGTCCCTTCTTCCCAGGCTCTCGCCAGTTGCCAGCTACTACTCCCAGACCTGGAAAGGCAAGACACTCAATAAACTGATAGTGGCTAGCTCCTTTGGCAGTGACTATGCCACAACAAGCATTTTAAAGAGGGATCCAGCAATGGGAATACAGGACTTGCTCATAAATTACTTCTTCAGACTGTGGCTAATAAGAAAGGAAGGACAATGTCACTAAGAGGAGGTAGGGTCACCAAAGTCCAGGTAGGGCCTGAAGTTCTTCCAGGATTACAACTATAGAGATCAGTTACCCTGGAGGAAATGGGAGCTTTGGAGGGCAGACTCTATGACATCACATTCCTACTGAGCCTTGCCCCCCAAAAAAACCCCTCCATCCTACCCAGGCACTGCTCTCCACCCATCAGGAATTTCCCAATCCAGAGATAGTAACCCTAAGGCAAAGAGTCTAGTGGGTCAGATGGCAGCAGCATAGCTTGGGTACTTTACCACTTGTCTGTTTGCCCAGCACCATTAATTAACCAAGGTTAGTGGCATATTGCATAAATGATTTAAACTATTTAAAGTTACCAATTAATTGGCATCATGTGTATATGATAAGCTGAGAAAAGAAACAAATAAGAAGCATCATATTCAACAAGCTCAGGCCTCAGATTCAGTGGAAGCTCACAGGAGCACAGCTCCTGAACCTTTCTGAGAGTTCCACCTCCTCCTTCTGAGAGTTCCACCTCCTTGTTCATTGAATAGTATTGCAGCTGCATAACAATACCTGAATGAGCTCCACCACCTATTTTTCTATAAAATAACCCCTGAACAAGCTTATATCACTTAAGGAACAGTTTAATGCAAGTATTATCCAGACTGTGAAAGGAGGAGGGGGAGACACTTGACAAAGTAAAACATTAGATTCTATAATAATTGAGTTATATCTATGTTTATAAATGTAACTGAAGATAAATAATTGTAGGGAAGAGTCATTTATGAGTAATGATAATTTAAACAGGAATTAATTAAGCAGACAGGCTGAGAGCAGCAGACTAATATAATTGATATTATGCATTTTTATTCTCACAGTGTTCCTCTTTGTTTGTTACAGAAAGAGATAGTTTTCTACTGTTAATTCTGATGTAGCTTCTGTTGGCTTTTTTTCCCATCCAAGGAACCCCATCTTCCCCAGTGAAAGATTTCAGCATCAGGAAACTGAAAAGTAAGCCTTAACCAAATAAAAATAACAAATAGTGGTGGGAATTTATAAATTATTTTTAAAGGTATAAATTAGTTTATTGGTTAATAACTGGATTACATGAAATACATATTAAAGCAAAAATACAGCCATATAAATGCCTACTCTATACATAAAGAGAGTGCATTACAAAATAAATAATAAATCAAACTGATTGAGCGGATAAGACCATTTAAGCAATAAGAACAATTTTTTTTTTTACCAGGTTTCATTAGATACATTTTAGTCTAAGAGAGCATAAGACTAAAAATGAGAGGTATTCTTCATGGGTTAATTAGGGTGAGGCACAGGAGGGACTAAATTTCCAATTCAGGAAGAGCTCCCATTTTCTTAGTATCGTATCGATTTTCTTCTCCTGAGTTGCAAGGAAGAACTATGGGAACCCGCTACTTTGTCTAGGAGGAAAAACTCTCACAGTTTTGATGACCAAGTCTGTATGGATGGAAATTCAGTCACTTTCCATTTTAGTGCAATAGCATATTCCATAGCCATGAATATTCGAGAAAGGAGTTCCTACCATGAGGTAGAGACTTTGCATTCATCCCAAATATTTAAGAGGATTAATTAGTGAGAGAATGGTACTACCTGTCCAGCGCACCTTGTATTTTGAGATAGAACAGATTGCCAGAATGCAGCTATAATTGGGCAGAGCCACCAACTGTGGAAGTAAGATCCTACCACACCAGAGCCTTTCCAACAGTCTGTGGCGCCTCCAGAAGATACATGCGACAGGCAGACGGGTTAAATACTATCGTGAGGCTACCTTATATTCTTGAAATATAATATTTAGGGACTTAGGAATTTAGGGACTTAGGAAAACATTACTTTCACAACGTTTTCATGGCAGACTTTTTACAGGGTGGTTTGCCATTGCCTTCGCTAGTCATCTACACTTTCCCCCCAGCAAGTTGGGTACTCATTTGACTGACCTCGGAAGGATGGAAGGTTGAGTCAACCTCGAGCTGGCTACCTGAACCCAGCTTTCGTTGAGATCGAACTCAGGTCGTGAGCAGAGCCTAGGACTGTAGTACTGCAGTTTTACCACTCTGTGCCACAGGGCTCTTTATATATATATATATATATATATATATATATATATATATGAGACTTCTGAGATTCCTAATTATCCTGGAAAAAATAGGTTTTATTGGTATGGTCTAACCTGTTCAAAGGTTAAAAAGGTACTGTGGTCTGAACTCTCTGCTCATGACCTGAGTTCGTTTTTGGCAGAAGCTGGATTCAGGTAGCCGGCCCAAGGTTGACTCAGCCTTCCATCCTTCCAAGTTCAGTAAAATGAGTACCCAGCTTGCTGGGGGGGGGGGGGAAGTGTAAAAGACTGGGGAAGGCAATGGCAAACCACCCCGTAAAAAGTCTGCTGTGAAAACGTTGTGAAAGCAACATCATCCCAGAGTCAGAAACGACTGATGCTTGCACAGGGGACCTTTCCTTTTTCCTAATCTGTTCATGATTTAACTTTCACTCAAAATCCTCTATAAAACCTGATTAAGATTTTTGGGATTCCTTATCAGTTAGAGAGGCTTGGTACATGCAAAGTTCCCTGCTGCAGCTCTATTTTTGTCACTGAATGAATATGGTGGCAGGGAAAGAAACCCTATCATGCCTCAAAAGTGATGTGCATATACATTGTGTGTTCTTGTCCCTCGGACCCTTTCTTTCTTATCTAACAGGCAGACAGAAACGTCATCTTTTATATCTAAATTACACCTTGGGGTAGGCAGTACTCTGCAAATACAATATTAATCATGGAACTTTCTATGCTGAAGGTTCCCCATTTTAACACATTGAAGGGGTTTAAAATGTTCTTTTTTGGGTTTTATGAAAGAGTGATTAATATAGAAAGACTGAAACATCCAAGAAAAAACACTGAAACATCCAAGAAAAATGGGGAAAGAGAGATTATTGATGCAGAGGAGACCATAGAAGTAACCTTAATCTGCTATTTGCATTAATCTGTTTCTCAATATCGAAAGACATCTTCATCAAACTGGAGAGCCAGTTTGGTGTAGTGGTTAAGTGTGTGGACTCTCATCTGAGAGAACTGGGTTTGATTCCCCACTCCTCCACTTGCACCTGCTGGAATTGCCTTGGGTCAGCCATACCTCTGGCAGAGGTTGTCTTTGAATAGGCAGCTGCTGTGAGATCCCTCTCAGTCCCACCCACCTCACAGGGTGTCTGTTGTGGGGGAGGAAGATAAAGGAGATTGTAAACCATTCTGAGACTCTGAGATTTGGAGTGGAGGGTGAGATATAAATCCAATATCATCTTCTTCTTCATAAATGCCATGAATGCATTATGTGATCCCCCTCATACACTGTAAGATGAATTCATGGAACCTGAAAGGATCAAAATGCTATCAAATCCATGAAAAGTAATCTCCAACTGCAACAGGCAGTGAGACTTTGAGCAGGAGCAAGCCCTTGGTTTTCTAAAAAAATTCTGTGTAATCCACCATGAGTCCTAATGAGAAACACAGACTACAAATAAATAAATAAATTCTGGTGTTAATCCATAGCATTCACTCTCTTGCCTCCTTTTATAAGAACTCTGTGTTCAAGAATTGTCAGTTTGGTCTTACAGCCAAATGACACATTATGGAATCATAGAATCATAGAGGTGGAAGGGGCCATACAGACCATCTAGTCCAACCCCCTGCAGGATCAGTCTAAAGCATCTCTGACAAATAAAGCATTTTGAAGACTGCCAGTGAAGGGAAGCTCACCACCTTCCTAGGCAACTGGTTCCACCTCTGAACTACTCTGGCTACAAAATCCCCCCCCCCCCCATATATCCAATTTTTCCTCCTAATATCCAGTTGGTACCTTTCTGCTTGTAATTTGAGCCCATTGCTTCGGGTCCTATTAATATGCAGTGGAGGAACATACTTTGCTTGCTCCTTAGAATGCATGTGAATAAAAAGACCCTGAGAGGGTTACTGCCAATCAGTGTAGACAATAATTACCTTAATAGTCCAATAGTCTGACTAAGTATAAAGCAGCTTCATGTAATCAAGGTATGGGTGCAGCCTAGCAGTACCTGTTAGCATTGTGGGAAATATTGGAAGGTTCCAATTGAGCAAGAATAGCTAAGTAAATATGGTGAAACTTGGTAATGTATAAAAGGAGAATCATAGGGTGGACTTGTTGCTGTCTGATACATGAATGCCTATTATTAGGTGTATAAATTGTGATAATTAATACAGCAGGATATGTATTATTTAGAAATGACTGGATACATGCTTTCCCCCATTCCATGCTATTATCACAAATTATTTTCTTAGAGAATAGAACACTATTATGGTTGCTAACTAAGGAACCCAGGAAACAGTGGCCACACTACACAATATTGCTATTCATTAAATAGGTGAGCTGAAAATGCTTCTTTTTGTATCCTGTCAGTCTCATGAAAAATCTGCCATACAGTACTGGCTTATTTGTAGAAGCGGGTGTATTGGCATACATAGAAAGTTTTTGCTCTGACCTTACTTGGGAGCGACGTCTCTCTTCACTGCGCAGCGTCTGTGTGGATTTCGCACTAATTGCTCCGCAGAACCCGGAAGAGCCGCAAAGTCCCGCGGCTTTTGTGTCGCAAATGTAAACTGGCCAGTTTACATTTGCAACACAAAAGCCGCGGGACTTTGCGGCTCTTCCGGGTTCTGCGGAGCAATTAGTGCGAAATCCACACAGACGCTGCGGAGTGAACATTGCTCCCGAGTAAGGTCAGTGCGAAAACGCTCATAGTTTTCTGTGATACTTGCATCAAGGAGCATTTAAATGTTGTTTCTGACTACTTGTATTAGGAAGGGCTTTTGGGTGGCCTATGCACAGGCACTAGTATGTCTAAACTGGTCCTTAATACTAATTCACATGTATTGGCACCAAAGGGGGGCATTTTCATATAACTTCTTCTAATACCACTTAAAGTTTACATAGAGGAACCACATGGCCATTTCTTTCCATATGAATGTTGTCCATTTGGGACAGTGATATTTCCCAAGGAAAGGAATTATGCTTCTGACTCCATTTGAGTGGTTTCTTCATATGTGAATTACTGGGTTGGTAACATTAGATGCCACAGAGAAGCAATACTCAACATGCAGCCTGCAACTGTGAACTAGGGTTGCAAGGTGAAGTTACCCTGCTGGCAGGGTGGGTGGGAGGCAGCTTTCTAGGAGTGGGGTGAGTACATAAGAGAACATAAGAGAAGCCATGTTAGATCAGGTCAATGGCCCATCCAGTCCAACACTCTGTATCACACAGTGGCAAAAATTTATATACAAACACACACGCACACACACACACTGTGGCTAATAGCCACTGATGGACCTCTGCTCCATATTTTTATCTAAACCCCTCTTGAAGGTGGCTATGCTTGTGGCCGCCACCACCTCCGGTGGCAGTGAATTCCACATGTTAATCACCCTTTGGGTGAAGAAGTACTTCCTTTTATCCGTTTTAACCTGTCTGCTCAGCAATTTCATCAAATGCCCATGAGTTCTTGTATTGTGAGAAAGTGAGAAAAGTACTTCTTTCTCTACTTTCTCCATCCCATGCATTATCTTGTAAAACCTCTATCATGTAACCCCGCAGTCGACGTTTCTCCAAGCTAAAGAGTCCCAAGCGTTTCAACCTTTCTTCATAGGAAAAGTGTTCCAGCCCTTTAATAATTCTAGTTTTCCTTTTCTGGACTTTCTCCAATGCTTTAATATCCTTTTTGAGGTGCAGCGACCAGAACTGCACACAGTACTCCAAATGAGACCGCACCATCGATTTATACAGGGGCATTATGATACTGGCTGATTTGTTTTCAATTCCCTTCCTAATAATTCCCAGCATGGCGTTGGCCGTTTTTATTGCAAATGCACACTGTCTTGACATTTTCAGTGAGTTATCTACCATGACCCCAAGATCTCTCTCTTGGTCAGTCTCTGCCAGTTCACACCCCATCAACTTGTATTTATAGCTGGGATTCTTGGCCCCAATGTGCATTACTTTGCACTTGGCCACATTGAACCGCATCTGCCACGTTGACGCCCACTCACCCAGCCTCAACAGATCCCTTTGGAGTGCCTCACAATCCTCTCTGGTTCTCACCACCCTGAACAATTTAGTGTCATCCGCAAACTTGGCCACTTCACTGCTCACTCCCAACTCTAAATCATTTATGAAGAAGTTAAAGAGCATGGGACCCAGTACCGAGCCCTGCGGCACCCCACTGCTTACCGTCCTCCACTGCGAAGACTGCCCATTTATACTCACTCTCTGCTTCCTATTACTCAGCCAGTTTTTGATCCACAAGAGGACCTGTCCTTTTACTCCATGACTCTCAAGCTTACTAAGGAGCCTTTGATGAGGAACTTTATCAAAAGCTTTCTGGAAGTCAAGGTAAACAACATCTATCGGGTCTCCTTTGTCCACATGTTTTGTTCACCCCCTCAAAGAAATGTAACAGGTTAGTGAGGCAAGGTCTTCCCTTACAGAACCCATGCTGAGTCTTCCTCAATAACCCGTGTTCATCAATGTGCCTACTCATTCTGTTCTTGATAATGCTTTCTACCAACTTTCCCGGTATTGAAGTCAGACTGACTGGCCTGTAATTTCCCGGATCTCCTCTGGAACCCTTTTAAAAGATGGGGGTGACATTTGCTACCTTCCAGTCCTCAGGAACGGAGGCAGATTTCAATGAAAGATTACAGATTTTTGTTAGAAGATCCACAAGTTCAACTTTGAGTTCTTTCAGAACTCTCGGATTTATGCCATCCGGACCCGGTGACTTATTAGTTTTTAATTCATCCATCAGTTGTAGGACCACCTCTTTTGTTACCTCAATCTGACTCAGGTCTTTCAACACCCCTTCCAAAATTAGTGGTTCTGGGGCAGGCAAAAAGTTTTCATCTTCCACAGTGAAGACGGAGACAAAAAATTCATTCAGCTTCTCAGCCATTTCCCTATCCTCCTTCAGTAATCCTTTTACCCCATGGTCATTCAAGGGCCCCACTGCCTCCCTGGCTGAGCAGAGTGATGTCACTGCATGTGATGTCACCAACATGATGGTCTCATCATGCCAAAGATGTCACACTGTAACACTCTAGCATCCAGAGCAAATTTTACCCAAATTTTCCCAAAATGCTAGAGCGTCACCATGCAACATCCCCAGCATGATGACCTCATTTCCATGGGATGTCATTGTGTCAGTGACATTGCTACACAAGGAGGCTGTTCGGGGGTTTGCTGAAGCCCCCAAAACCTGGAACAGGCATCTGGCAACCCTACTGTTAACAGTGACTTCCTTTAGTGTGAGGCCTTCCAAACTCTGCTTTAAGATTTGTAGGATACCCATGAAGAGAACAAATTGCTAGTGATCACAGTGGTTTAATAAGATGTTATAAGCAGGGGGTAGTTATACAGCAATCCAGGACCCAAAAAAGATATGCTTACTATCTCTCTCTCGCTTTCAAAATGGGTGACCCCTGACAATCTCCTTGAGTCATCACTCTGTAGGACAAATTGCTGCTCACACACCTGTTTCGTTCTCCATTGGCCAGAGAGATAATGTCCTTGTAACCAGCTTAGCTTTTTAAAAACTGCTGCAGCCTAATTGTATTAGGGATATGAGGCCTCCTGCTACAGTAGGAGACCTCCTGGCATTCCAGTGCTTTGCCCACCGGCACCTCAGGCACCAGGGGAAGACACAGGGGAAGGTAAATGTAGCACAAGCAAGCATTGCAGCAGCATGCTAGTGGATGCTCAAGAATGTTTAATGACACCACTTCTGGTTTTTTAATGGAAATGATGTTGTGCCAGGCTCCACCCCCTTCAGTTTCTCCTGGGGACTGCTGACAGCAGTGTCGCAACCATAAATAGTATGCAGGCACCAGCAACCTGTTTGTGAGATGCTTTCTCACAGGGAAACTGTTTATCACCTTCAGGATTTTCTCTCATGATGCTCTAATCAGCTGGGAAATGGGCACTGTAGGCATCTAGCCTGGAAAAGAGTGAAATCGAGCAAATACAGGAAATTCATAGGGTTCTATAGAGATTCACTTTGTCTTACAGTTTTCTTCCATGTGTAAACCCATTACAAATAGTACTTCAGTTATGTATCAGTCCAGTTTAAATCAATAGTAGATATGTATCCTTGATCACAGTATAGCGGGCCTCTATTTGCTACCTTTTCTCCTTCATCAGCTGTCTTTTCTACCACTTTTGTCAATTCAATAGTCGATTGGCTGGCAATTCCTGCACACTCTTTATCTTTGAGAATGTTTTGATCACAAACTGTCAGCCATGTTAAATTTAGTGCATTGTTTTTTAGTATAATGTACAAAAAAAGAATGTCGACAAGTTATTTTCAACTCCCAAATTTCCCTATCTGCCAGCGATGGTATTTTTTTTTGTAATAGAGATATGATATTATGCCTCGTGTTACATCGAGCTCTAAAATATTATTGATGACATGGTAGGGAGGAATGAAAAGAAAGATTCCATCTTTTTCAATATCTTTGTTAATCATATTGGTATATTTATGTTTTTAATCTATCAATCACATTTTTATCACATTCTTTCTCCTCTGAACCTAGTCTTCCATTTTATACGTTATGAAGTAGGTTCCATTGAGAGAGTGATTGGCCCAAGGTCACTCAGTAAACTGTGTGTAAGAGTGTTTGAACCAAGGTCTTGTCAGTCAGATACTCTAACCATACTGTTCCTAAAAGCCTAAACAAAGCGATTAGAAATACACATTTGGATAGCACAAATAATTATATGCTATGTTAGAGTTTATGACCTCAAAAATCATGCCAAGCAAGTCATGACTTTTCATAAGGCATGTATTATAAGGACAAGGACAGTAGAGAAGCTAAGCTTCAAAAAGATATAACTGCTCTAACCTAGATATTAGGTTGGACCCTGCAGTTCATCAAACCAAACAATTCACTTTTGCTAATACATAGAATAAGCTTTCCTAGGGCACAGTCCTTGGTTTAACTTACTCAGAGCAAGATAAACAGACAAAAGATTGAATTCTTTAGCTTTAAGAAGGTTAGTAAAGTGGGATGTTATAACAAGAGTTTCTGTTCTGCTTATTTAATCTCATCGTTATTGGATACTTTCTTATCCCTGCAGCTGCTCTGCCAGCTTGGCTTCTCTTCTGAGCCATGCAATCATAATTTTTATGCATGGGTGACTTCTCAAAAAGTGGGATTTTGGTTCAATGAGGAGGAGGCATTCCCTCAGGAAAATATGCATTCCTGCAATAACAAAGCCCAGTATGTTTCTGCAGGTGCCATCTTTTGGCAGTCATCAGCAAGCCATTCCTCATTTTTAATTGCTGGCAATCAGTACAAGAGTTAGAAAGGATATGACCCCTAATGAGCAAGGCATCGGTCAACTTGGGCAGTCAACATCTGCCCTTGAAAAGTTCCACTTGGTTTTCAGAAGATCTTTCATTCCTGCCATACATAATTCAATAAAAAGAATGGCTTTCAGCCAGTTGGTGAAATTTAGAGTCATGTCCTACAAGCTGGAGACAAAAGCACCAGTAAAAATAGAAGAGTTAGTAAAAGGATTGCTTAGTAATGTGTACCAATTTGTGCTGTTATGCTGGCAATGTAAGTAACAGTCCAAGTACACTGCATTAGCAGTACAACCAAAGGGTTATATCAATAGGAGGAGAACAGTAGAATTTGAGATTGAGGGTAGGATGTCAAAGGAGCACCATGTGTGAAGACAAAGGGGTTGAGGGTTGTTGGAGAGGGAATGTATCATAGGATTATGGAATATAAACTGTCAAACCTATTTTAAAGTGCAACCCTAAGACTTAAACATGTAAATGGGGTTTAGAAGGGTGTAATTCTGGTTAGGATTGCATGTTAAACTATCTATTACATTTTTAATCCCACTCTTCTGAATGCATACACAGTTCTTGATTCTTCTTCTCTCTTTTTTTGGAACTCTGAGATAGAGCAAGCCGCCCTGAGCCACCTGGTGGGTAGGGCGGGATATAAATTACAAATAAATAAATAAATAAATAAATAAAAATATCTCCCCATGATGTCCATAGCAGAGCAGGGATATGAATCTGATAGTCTAACCAGTACCCCACTTTGGTTCTTCCCTAAACAAAATCTCCATGTTTGTAGGCAATATCCTTTTGTGTACAAGATGCTGGATAAAGAATCAAAGATGGCTTTAGTTTTCAAGCTCAGGTTGTGAAAATTTAGAGACATCTGAATGGCTGCTATAGGAGACAACATGGTAGGTCATGATCAGGCCCAGCTAGGCTAGATCTTATGTAACATTCTCCAAATGACTTATAAATAAAGCTGCCAGGGCAGGGCTGTCAAACTCATTTGTTATGAGGGCCAGATCTGACATGCATGAGATCTTGTCAGGCCGGGCCATGTGTGTCATAAAAAGTAATGCCTGGTAGCAGAGATATAAACTTTATAAAGGACACAGACAAACACAATTAAAGATTTGTTTAAAACTTAAAATAAAACATGCTTAAAAGATTAGCACTCTTGCAGTATTTTGTTTATTTAACAGTCCTTGATCACTGACACCTTTTGCTCTGAATTATTGCATCAACATCTGGAGACAATGTCTGTGCTGTAGCAATCTTTAGTATGCTATTTAGGTGTGCATCTGTAAGTTGCAAAACTACTTTTGATTTATTGAGATTCATTACAGAAATCTCATGGTCAATGCTTTGAGCCTAAGACCCAGAGGAAAACATGAAATGCCTGGACATTGTGATCTTTTGTACATAAATTGCTTCATGTGCTGGTCAGCCAATAGAGAAAATAGAGACTTTGCTCTGTAGCTTAACTGAGCAAGCCTGGCAAAGCAAGTTGTGACACAGAAAGAAGTAAGAGAGGGAGAAGGAAGCTCGCGGGCCTGATAGGAGCCCTCTGGGGGCCTGATCCGGCCCGCAGGCCACATGTTTGACACTCCTGTGTTAGGGAGTCATCAAAGACAGTGGAGGAACAGGGGCCATGCTGCTATGACAGACCCCCAGCACTCCACTATCTGGCAGATTTCCTGCCAAAAATTATTTCCCAACTGTGGCTGAGCAGCCCCACATGGTGTGGTTTTAGTTATGGTTTTAAAAGTCCATTTGTCTTTTAGCCCAGCCCAGGAATTTGATGGGATATGCAGGAACCCTCTTGTTTTTCTCTTTCAAATGCATTTGAGACAGTGTAACATTCAAACCGAAACAGTTTTATTTAACAGGCAGGGAATGAATAAGTGTAATCAGGGATTGGAAATGCTAGGTAAAATTGTTGTTAATACAGATTATAAGTCTTTTAACAATCAAAATAGTGTTGTTGAAGCTTATGTCCATATATTCTTGGATCTTAACAGTGAGAGGCATTTTACTGAGTATTTTAGTTTCAGTTACAATGTTTCTTCATATAGTTTCCTATGATTCTGCAGGTTTCCTGGAGACAGTCTTTTTATTTGTGTACATAAACTCTCCCCCTTTTGGAAACTACAGTTTATTTCAATATCTTGAGGTGTCTAAATCCTATTCCCTTCACGACACACCAGGGGTCTTTTTAGAGCAAAATGGTTTTGCTCTGAGGAGACTCATGGTCTGTCATGAAGGGAGTTGGATTTAGACACCTCGAGATATTGAAATAAACTGTAGTTTTCAAAAGGGGAAGAAGAATAATTCTTGCCCAGTTGTGCATGGGGTTTTTTGCCAAAAATCCATGTACAACTGGGCAAGAATTATTCTTCTTCTCCTTACAAGATACAATCCTTTTCTTTTGGCCTGAATGGAAATTTCAACATACTACCCAATCACCCTTGCCAAACTCTCAATCCCAGTTCTGGGGTCTATGTAAAACAGACTTCAGTTTAGACTGACTCTTAGACATTCAGTTCTGATACTGGAAATCTGCACTCAGTTGGGTGAATCTTTTCTTTTCACCTTTGCCTTTCACTTTCCTTCTTTCCTCAACTATTTGTAAAGCCTCATCAGACAGCCACTTTGCTTTCTTGTGTTTCTTTTTCTTTGGGATGGTGCTGGTTGCTGCCTTTTGTACAATGTCACGAACCTCTGTCCATAGTTCTTCAGGCACTCTATCTATCAAATCTAGTTCCTTAAACCTATTCTTCACCTCCACTGTATATTCATAAGGGATGTGATCAAGGTCAAACCTGAATGGCCTAATGGCTTCCCCAGTTTTCTTCAGTTTAAGCCTGAATTTTGCGATGAGTAGCTCATGATTTGAGTCTCAGTCAGCTCCAGGTCTTGTTTTTGCTGACTGAAGGAGCTTCTCCATCTTTGACTGCAGAGTATACAATCAATCTGATTTCTGTGTTGCCCATCAGGTGATGTCCATGTGTAGAGTTGCCTTTTAGGTTGTTGGAAGAGGGTGTTTGCTATGACCAGCTTGTTCTCTTGACAAAACTCTATTAGCCTTTGCCCGACTTCATTTTGTTCTTCAAGGCCAAACTTGTCAGTTGTTCCGGTCACCTTTTGACTTCCTGCTTTGGCATTCCAGTCCCCTATGATGAGGAGGACATTTTTTTTTTTATGTTAATTCTAGAAGGTGTTGTAGATCTTCATAGAACTGGTCCACTTCAGCCTCTTCTGCGTCAGGGGTTGGGGCATAGCCTTGGATTACTGTGATATTGCCTTGGATATGGACTGAGATCATTCTGTCATTTTTGAGATTGTATCCCATTACTGCCTTCCTCACTCTCTTGTTAACTATAAAGGCCACACCATTTCTTCAATGAGATTCTTGCCCACAATAATAGATGTAGTGATCCTCTGAGTTAAATTCACCCATTCCCATACATTTTAGTTCACTGATTCTCAAGGTGTCGATGTTCAGTCTTGCCATCTCTTGTTTGACCACATCTAGCTTACCTTGATTAATAGATCTTACATTCCACGTTCTGAAGTCAGCTAGAAGACCTCAGACATGGACATTATCAGAGAGGCTAAGAAAACTATGCCTCCCAGAGAGAAGCAATGGAGAAGACAGCTGTTGACCTTCCTACTGGAGAAAGGACTGGCTTTAAGAGAGGTGCTGGCAGAGGGCCTTCAAGGACTGTGGCATTTGTAAACAGAAAGGTAACTCTGGTGAGAGACTTGGGTGAACAAACAAGTCAAATAGTTTGCACCAGAGTCGCAGCAGAGGCTTATCTGATCCAGAAGAGACACTTTGTGGTGATAACACAGCGGGACTAAATAAAAAAGCACCTGATTTGCAGTGCTTGGGAGTTTTTGGCCTTTGTCACTTTCTGAAGAAGGGTGGGGTCTGTGTGAACTGCTGCAGTGGGCATTTGTATAGCTACATTATACAACTACTTGCTATGTTGATGTTCAAATATTGCCCCAAATCTCAGGCAGCATTGTCCAGAAAAGAGACACATGCAACTATGATCAGATGATGTTTTATTACATAAGCTCTGGAAAGTACTAAGATACTATAGCAGTCTACTTTGATAATAAACATTAGCACGTTACTGAACAATTTCCACAACATAGCCCTAGCACTTCATAGAAAAAAGGTGAACTTCTATTAAATCAACAGAGAAATGACTTTCCTTGCAATGTTTTCAGAGCAACTTGATTACATATTATGACAAAATGTATGTCACAGAGCCCTAGCAGCCTACTTTTTTTTTTTTTCAAGTAAAGCAAATTCTGGAGGGGGATCATTCATAATGGAGAACAAGCAGGTGAGAGATGTTTAATGTTTTCTATATCTAGGTTGGTAGCTGTGTTAGTTTGATGCAACACAATAAAGTTAGAGTCCAGTAGCACTTTAAGACGAACAAAGTTTTATTTAAGGTATGAGCTTTTGTGTGAAGTGTGCTTGCATGCAAAAGCTCATACCTTGAATAAAATGCTGTTGGTCTTAAAGGTGACTCTAACCTTTCTATATCTACAACTTTTCTGTAATAAATTACCCAGGCTGTATTCTTTCTACAAGTCCTAAACACATTAACTCTTGCAAGCATGCATTTGGAAACCAATGAGGGTGAATGACTGGGGAGAAGCAGCAAGAAAAGGCTTAAAACACCCCTCTCATGTCATTCCTCCAACACCCCTTCACATAGCTGCTGTTCTTCAAAAGTATGAATGGATAATCGGCTATGTGTGCAATCAAGAAGGCATCATAATTTTTCCCTTAAAAATTGTACTAATATTTGGCAAAGAGGAGGGAGGGACAGTGAACAGTAATTTCAGATACCCCTAGCAATGTGAAAGACATTGGCTAGCTGGTAATGAAATTGCATTTTGTCCTTTTTCCATGAAATAGAGAAGTCATTTTGCTCAGCAAAGTGCTATAATTATAAAGCCATTTGCCACCCCTAATGGGGGGAACTTTTATTTAATAAAATATTAACAAAATATAATATCAGTGCCATAGGTTAGGAATAGTCTTATTTCCTCCATAAAAAATCAATTTGTAACCACTGCAGAATGTCTTTCTCAAGATGACTGTATCTGGCTAACTGATCCTTTTATGTCAGGATTGCAATACAAGCATTAAATTAATCACAATGGATTTCTTACTTTTAAAGTTGCTATAAGAAAAAGAATTCTGTTGTGTTCATATTCAATTTAAAAGTTCCTATTATGTTACTGAAAGCATCCATCAATCTGACATAGCATTTGACTAGGAAATAAAATGTGTTTAAGAGAAAATTCATGTTCCAAAACAACCTCCTGTTTTCCCAATTTTACCACAAAAGAGCAGCTGTTCTCACTTCTGAAAGAGCTAGTCCCCCCTCATACTCCCACTCCCAATCTGATGGATTGGGAAGTTACAATAATAGTTAAGATTCTATTGGTTCATCTTATCATTCTGATTGAAGGGGGGATCACTTGGATTTAGGAAACACTGACTGCTGTTGGTAAGTTCTCAAGGCAGTGCTAACCATTGTTTCTTTTGCAAGAAAGCGTAATGGAAACATATGGTTTCTTTGTAATATTAGCTTTATTTACAAATATTTTAAGGAGAGCACAGGTGGAGGCAAGATGCACAGCTTCTCCTCATCTAGGTCTCCAAGGAGGCACCCAATGTCCTGAAGTGCTTTCACCTTCAACCAAATCACTGCACTGCCACTATGCATCTGTTTCTTCAACACTTATGTGGTTGTTGTTTTCCCATGTATTCATACATCTGCTCACCCTTCCTTCAGCTGGCAGGAGGAATATCACTTTCTCCAAACCTGATGGGTAAAACATTCAAACTGATCTCCTAACCCTCATATTTAAGTGCATAAGCTGCTTATAAAGCATATACTTGGGGGGAAGGTTCTAGCTCTAGTTATAGGTTATTTCCTTTCCAAGCCTGAAAAGGGAGGTGGCAAGAATTGATTTTAGGTAAGACCTCCATAAAAACTTCAGGCCATCTCTTGACTGGTTGGGGAAACTTTCAAAACTGTAAGAGAAACCCTCCCTTTCAGATTCTCCCAAGACCTTGATCCAGGCTATTTGGGGGCATCTTGGTCTGAGTAGAGGAATTCATCTTTGATGGTTTCAGAGAATAGGTGTGTTGGTCTGCAGTAAAACAGCTAGGTGCTACTGGAATCTAGCTGTTCCATCTTGGATGGTAATTCCAAATACCTTTAATGAGATTAATCCAAAGCAAAAGAGCCTTTTGCTAAGAAATGCTAATATGACAGTTTCTTTATGTGTCTACTAGAGGCATACAGTTGAATGAATGAGAGATCTTGATTAACTATCTGATGGCCAGAGACTGGGTACAGAAGGTTTCTTCCTGAGAAAGTATATTAAATTATAATTAGCATTATTGAATTAGGTACAGTCTTATTTACTCTCTGTCTTTTGTCTGAGATATGGCCAGAAATCATGTTTCTTGGTCTTAAGTGACAGGCAGGAAATTCTGGCATTAGTTGAAGGGAGCAGGGTTGCCAAATGCCCACTATGGGTATGGAAATTCTCGTTCCCACCCACCCGCACTGTGTGGGCTCACTATGATTGATGGTGGAGGGAAATGGAGAGGCTAAAATGGGTCAGTTAAAACTATAGAGTTTGGAGGAATACTAGAGGTAACAGTGTGGTAACATCTCTTCTAGTTATGCAGCTAGAAATAGCACTGTGAATCTTCTGAGAGTTTCCAGCTAAGGGCTGACAACCATATGTGGGGAGGGATGTGAATGAAAATGAAGGCTTATGGCTGCAATCTCACAACCAAAAGAAAAGGTGGAGATCAGGCCTGAAAATGCTTCTGAAGAAACAGAATGATAAGAGCAGCTGAGTATCAGTTACAAGAAAAAGGTGGAGGATAAATCTTTTTTTGTCAAACCCCTGAGAGTGTAGAGTGCTGTTGGGGGGTGGGGAGGGGAGAGAAAGATTTGGGGGATGCAATGATATTTCAAGTTGTTCTTCCCTCTCATGCATTTCAGCTTGGATTCCTAGCAAATTCCTCCTGTTAGTAAAGTGGATGAAAGAAAGTGGACAGGTCTGTTTAGGCTCTCTGGAGCAGGAAGAACCTGCTGAAATATGCAGGAAAATCTTGCCTTATATTTTAAAAAGAAGCCCAGCAATTTAACAGTGGGAACCAATAGCTGCACATGCATGCTGCCCTTGTATGGGCAACATTTTCTGGAATTATGACCTGGAATTCAGTGGGAAGGGAAGCAGCTGGCTGCTTGAGTCTAAAGGAGTGATACATTATGTTTGGAGAATGTGCACCTGCATTGTCTAAGCCTAATTTCCACACACACCCCTTCCTTTATATTGTGAGGAAATGTCCCCTTGTACTTTAAGAGACTATGGACAAACGGATAAGCATCCAAGACTGATACATTCTTAGATGCATTCTATTATATCAAAGTTATCCATAGAGACACCATTTACAGATATATTTGGCTATTAATCCAGTTAAGGCAGATCATTCCTAATCTATCAGCCATGGTATGCTGCTTCTGTGGGGATGTATCCTAGATGAATCTAGCAAGGATGGCCAGTAAAGGAGGGGAAAGGGAGAGAAAATATTTGCTTCTGCTGCTTCTTTGAAGGTGAAATGCAAAAATGAAAAAAAGAACACAGACATTTTGCAGACCTGTTCTTTATGTGTTTTTTAAAAATTACAGTCCACAACTTTCAGCTTGTAGGCTCCAAAGATAACTCCCAACCTTAACAATAAATAATAAAACAGCACAGCCAGCAATAAAACAATAAAAACAGCAGCCCTGATTAAACCTATCTCTTAAAATCCCATCAAAATAAAATCACTTTTAAAATAATACGGAAATTCTAATCAGATCAGTCAAAAAGGAAGAATGACCGGGGGGTGGGGGATCAAACAAATGCATGACACAACAGAAAAGTTGTTTCCTAGCATCTAAAGACAGACCAACTTGGCTCAGACAAATGACTGTGCGGATGGAGGTCCAGGGTGCCACTATAGTCAGTCAGTAAGTTTATTATGATCAAAGATCAGAAAATACATTGAGATATTACATATGAATTAACTACAAAACACAGCCAAGGGTGCCACTATAAAGATCTTAAGAAACAGACATGTTCATATGGGAACACACAGGCCCTTAAATATTCAGGTCTGAGACCATTTAGACTTTAGTGTTAATATCTACTAAAGACTGCTTTTAATGGCACGCAGAAGTCCAGTTAGAAATAATATTGGTGGTGGTATTTCGGCACCACCCAGCCGGGCGTCCAATCGGCCGCCTTAGGATGGGGGCCGTTCTTTGCCTCCCCTGCTGGAGAGGGAGACTTGGTTTGCCCTGACTGACTGGGGGGTGGGGCAGCCTTAAGTAGGCTGGCCTGTCTCCTCCCTGTGCAGTCGTTATTAACAGTGTAATAACTGCCTTCAAAGAGCAATTGTGTATAGAATCTGTTGGCTTTGATAGGGCACATCAGTTGCAATGAACTGTTGTAATGTACATGACATTCTTCTGAAGTGAAGTCCTCTGAATTGGTGGGCAGTGGTCATTATTAGGGTTGTACATAAATGTATTAACATAAGGATGAAAGGAATGAGCCCCTATTAGTAAATCTCATCAGATTTTTCTACTGTTTTCTGTCTTTTCCTCACTTTCTTATTTTTAGCAGCATTCTTGTCTGATCTGACTTTTTGTTATTTTGATTAGCTTCACATTTGGGAAAAAAGAATAGTCTTTCAGAGTTCTATGTTCTATGTAGCAATAAACAAATGAAATAAATTGAATGAACAGAACAAAGATTGTATCTTTTCAAATTCTTACTAGAATTGATAATCTGGAAGGTTTCCTGGTTTCTCTTAAAAATTGTCATTATTTGCACATATATAAGTAAGGTTCATAGGTGTGGGATCCCCTGCCTCCATGTTCTATTGCCTGCCACTGGAAGTGGTGGGGGGAAGAAAAATTAAAAGAAAATAAGGCTTCATCTACTTACAAGATGTTATTACCATAGAATTCCTGGCAATTCCTAGAGTTACCCAAGAATGTCAAAAGGTAGCTCTAGGAATCTCCAGAAACTGTGTTTCTGGCAGTTCCTAGCACTTCTTTTTGTCACTTTCGGGTAGTTCTGGGAACTACCAGGAACACTCTGGTAAGAACTTCCTGTAAGTAGATGAGGCCTTATTTTTCTTTTGATTTTTCTCCTTTGCTGTCCCCACACAACCCTCCTACAAATTGCAAGGCACTGCCTAGCAACCCTACATATGGCATACAAGATAGAGATTAAAAAATTACCATACATTTGCAGTTAGTTTTCAGTCCCACATCCCACTGTAAAAAGTAGCTTGAAAACATAAACTTCCTGATCAGCCAAATGACTTTTTATAGAAGATTAATATCCTCTTTGGCCAAAGTATCACATGACTGAACTGCAGCACCAACACCAGCTCTGCTCCTCTTTGCTACAGAGTAATTTAATTGTGTTAGTATAGTGATTCTTCATACTGGCCCAGCTCTCTGCCCTTACAAGCAGTGTTCTCTCTAAGCTGAGTTAGTGTGAGCTAGCTCACAGTTTTTCCACCTCCAGCTCACATATTTTTTCTTAGCTCAGGAAAAATGGCCCCAAAGCAAACTAATTTATGCAGTAGCTCACAAGTGTAATGCCAGTAGTTCACAAAGTAGAATTTTTGCTCACAAGACTCCACAGCTTAGAGGGAGTATAGTTTACAAGTTGTTGCTTCAGAATAAGGGCTTTTGCCAACATTATCCTGGAATTCTGTCTCAATATATTACCCCTCCTTTTAAGATTTACCCAGTCTAAAACTTACATTGTTTTTCTTGCTGCCCAACACAGACTTTAGAATTATACTTACAGGGAATCGAGGTGGTGAAACTTATTTATGCTGTGGATCATTCCTTTCTGATGAAGGTTATGAACAATATGCTTTCTTTTCTCTGTATAATAAAAGAAACCAATAGTTTGTCTTTGAGACACAGGGTGGCAAGAGGATCAACCATTGCTACATAGACTGGCTTTATCATAAATTAAAAGATGATCATCCATTGTGACTTTTGAAACGTTCTCTCCACAAATCTCTTTAAAAGCCTTGTAAGGGAACACTGAACTCTGAACAGCACTGATCCAATAAAAGGTATCATTTTATCTATTCTGAGCTTCTTTGAAGAGTCACAAAAACAATATTAGTGGAATGTTTTTAAACAATATTGAGAAAAGTAGTGGGGCGGGGGGAAATGAAGCAAACCAAAAGGTACAGATGCTCTGGTTTGTCTGTAAAATAATGAAATTATAATTAAACCACTTTGAAAGGAATGATAATGCCAGGGGTAAAAAATATTTCTCAGTTGTCAAACTGCTCAGAAAGTGTTAACATGGCTCATTCATTTTCAACAGCAATTGCAAGCTGAAAACATACTTTTGCTGGTCTGTGGCTGATTGATGTACATTACTCATATCAGGCTAATAGCGCTTTATTTTCCAACAGGAGCGAGTAATGAGTGACCTTGAGTGTATATTGTTCTGCTGAAAGGTTGTGTTGCTCCGCTTAGTCTATGGGCACCCCCAAGGAAATGAGGGTCCTGTATTGGGTGTTTTTCAGCAAACCTCATTTCTTTCATGGCTCTCTGTAAGAGAATTTGATACAGGGATAGAAGCTAACCTCAGTGAGTAAATGAAATATTGATCTGTGCTACTCTGGCCTTGCCTTCACCTTGTCCCAGGGCTGTGAGTTACTGACTTTTCTGTTTTGGCTGTAATAGGAATTATTACAACAGGCCTGTGCAAGTAATTACTTGGCATGGCAAAAAGGAGGGTCCATCATATATTTCTGTAGAGAGGTTCGTTTCCATCAGCCCAGCAGTCTGATTTTTTTGGTCCTGTCTTTCCGACTCTTGATTCAATTCTTTTAACCATCATTAATCAAGCTCCTTGTCAGTAGAAGTTTATCAAAAGTATTAAGTGAACAAGGTTGCTTGGCCTCCTTAACAGAGAGAGAGAGAGACCAACCCAGCCAGTGCATGGCAGTAAATTTCAAAATATGGAAGGCTGGTTTCGTGATATATAAGAGTGTCTCTTCAGCTAGAATGAGCAGTTTGTTTTAGTGATAGATACTGTAGTTTGAGCCATGATAGAATCCTTCTCAGGTTTCTCAGTTGCAGACTACTGCTTATAAGAGCCTGTGTGTTTCTAAATGGTGAAGGTCACAGCTGATGGCAAAAGTAAAAGCAGGGGTAATTCATTAAAAATGGTTAATAGGGCCTGCAGCTGACAGGGATAAATAGTGACACACTGCTATTCAACCCACAAGCAGTTAGTTGAGATGATGTTTCTTCTGTGGTTTGCACTGCCCTCCAATTGCCAGACAGCTGTGAACATACACACAGACATCAGCAAGATTGCTTCCATCCTCTTAATAATAGATGGAGGATGGGTTTCCCGAGTGAATGACACTGCTACTAGATGCACATTTTGTACCAGCAGCTCAAACAGATTGGCTATGCGCTTGCCTCTCTGTGATTTGTTTGCTAATAATCAGGTCAGTTTGTCATGCCATGTGCTTATGGGCAGGGAATACAGCTTTGAAATGCTCGATCTAGCAATACATTATCAAGGCCCCATCCCATCCTCTTGTTTAGTTTTATTTCCCATACTGTTCAGCCAAAAGTCAGGTGAACTTTTCTGTAGTAACAGTGCAATCAAAATAACACTTTCCTGGGATTAAATTCCATTCAATAGACCTGTTTAAGATTGCCCTCTTAAAACCACAATGATGAACTTTCAACTTTTAGAATGGAAAAAGTTCTAATGAGTCTCTGACCTTGCTCCAGAAAACTAGAAATGTAGCAGAAGGGTGAACAAGAAATGTCTCTTATAGCATTGTGAAGGAAGCTCAGGAAATGGGTTAACTGGACTTTTACTGAGCTAATCACCTCTCAGGAAAGCAAGGGGAACACAGCAACCCTAAGTACTCCCTTTCCCAGTCCCAGCACAGTTAGCAGATCATCGTTGCTGCAGTGCTTAACTAGAAATTCCTCAAAACGTTTTGGTGAGAAAGGGAGCATGATGTACAGGTCAGAATACTGGGCTTGGTGCAGGAGATTCAGGTTCAAATTGTTGCTTTTCCATGAAGCTCATTTGAAGACCTCAGGCCAATCACTCTCTGTTAGCTTAATCAACCTCACAGGGTTTTGGGGAGGATACAGTGGAGAAGGAAAGAATGATCCTTCAAGGAAGACTGGGATAAAAGAAATATTAAAATATAACAAAATTGGGTGATGGGAAGATTTCCAATAAGTGTTGGCTTGCTTTGGATATAGGGTTGCCAAGTCCAATTCAAGAAATATCCGGGAACTTTGGGGGTGGGGCCAGGAGACATTGGGGATGGAGTCATGAGCAAGTTGGAACAAGTACAATTGAACTCCAAAGGGAGTTCTGGCCATCACATTGAAAGGGACTGTACATCTTTTCATCGCCTTTCCTCCATTAGAAATAATGGATAGGGGCATCTTCTTTGGGGGCTCATAGCATTGGCCACCTTGGTCCAATCCTTTTGAAACTTGGAGGGTGTTTGAGGAAAGACATCAGATGCTATGCTGCAAATTTGGTGCCTCTACCTCAAAGAACACCCCTCCCGAACCCCAGATACTCGCGGATCAATTCCCCATTATTCCCTATGGGAATCATTCTCCATAGGGAATAAAAGAGTGTCCAGTAGACATTTCCTCCCCTCCCCACTAAAGCTTTCTAAAGTGGGGGAGGGCCTCTAAACCAGGGAATCCCCTGCCCCCTCCCTCCCTCCCTCTCTCTCTCTCTCTCACTCTCACACATACACACACACACACACTTACTGGGTCTGGTTCCTCCACAACTTTACTTGCTCTGAAAACAAAAGCAAAAGAAATGGAGGATCTGTGCTCTGACAAAACTGCTGCTGACCCTTCCTGATGAAGCACTTCCTGTTTCCTGCTCAACTTTAGAGGCACACATTTTAAAAACTGACCTGTTTACAGGTTTCTAAACCTGCTGGAGCTCTAGAGGTACATGGTGACTGTGGGGGTGGGGCTTCCCCCTGCTGGCCAGCTGGCTGGGGGTGCGGGGAAGCCTGTAAAACCGGGGGATCCCCCTCTGAGACCTGGGGATTGGGAAGCCTATTTGGATAGCTGTGATAGGGGTATAGGATAGGGGTATAGGCCAGATGTTTGACTCAGTGTTTTCCAGCACCAAATTAAAACAAGATCAAAAACAATTAAAACTAAACACATAAACTGGAGGTAGAGTCAATGAGAATGCGTGAGGGAATGCCAGACAAAACAGAAAAGTCTTCACCTACTGGTGAAAGGCAATGATAGACGAGAACAGCTTAATTTCCCTGGAGAGGAAATTCTATAATTTTGGTTCCATGACAAAGAAGGATGTACCTTGAGTTGCCATCTGTCTAGCCTCAGATGGTAGGACACACCAAGAAAAGCCTCTGAAGGTAATTATAGTGGTTAGCTAAGTTCATACAAGGGTATGTGATTCATAGGTTATGCTCAGCCAAAACTGTATAGAGCTTTAAAAATCAATACCAGCACCTTGATCCTCCTCCCCAAACTATCTGTGATTTTTAGGGTTTGTAGAATCTTTCGGGATCAAGTGCCGTGTTCTACTGGAGAAACTGAGGATGTTCTCCGCAGCTGAGAACGAAACATCTGGAAGAAAAACTTTCTCCAGTAGAACACGGCACTTGATCCCGAAAGATTCTACAAACCCTAATGATGTTACCAGCCGTAAAAACCTGAAATCTTTGATATCTGTGATTTCCTTCATTTCTTCACAGTCCAGGTGCATACACATGGCAACTGGTTGCAAGTGGATTTTGCTATTCCTACACATTAAAAATCCAGTTGTGAAGCTTGTTATTTAATGTGTGTGAATGCACCAGCTGTGTGAGGCTTCTTCCCATCTATCTTAATGTCTTTCTCACCTCCAGCTTTCCCTCTCACAGCCCCTCCAGCTTCTTCTTTTGCCATTATTCAGCCCCCATTTCTTCCTTCTTTGCTCCATTTTTCTTTCCTTGTCCCCTCTTTTCTAACTTCACACTCCTTCCTTTATGTCTTTTTTGTCTGGTGACTCCGCCTTTCTTCACTTTATGCATCTTCAGTTTCCAAAGTGTAACTGTGGCAGCCATTTTGGGTCATCTAGCAATCTGAAGTTGCCCAGGCAATCCAAAACAGGTGCAAAGATGTTGTGTGATAATCTCATGAGATCTTGACATTTAATTTTTTTTTTTGTTATAAAAATTCTTTGGCCCATTTCTTTTTCAATTTTTCAATTTTAAGATTTCCCCCCACCCTGGAAAACTGACTTCTCTGTCTGTTGCTGGTCCCATTGTTTGAATTATTTACTCACATTCTGGGGCCAAGTTCAGAATGACATGTAAACTGTATCATGTATTTATATATTATTATGGATATGACTTCTGATAACTATCTAACAAGCAACTGCAAATAAAGCAAATTCCACAAAAAAGTTATAACCACCAGTGTTCTCTCCTCTAAAGGAAACCAACTCATGTACGCACTGGGCATTCAAACTCCTCACCATTTAAGTGAACCTTGTGTAACAATATGAAAATTGTCTATGTAATAATTTTTTTAAAAAAATATTGCAGTTGAAAGCTTCTGTGTTCAATCTTGCAATGGTTTAAGGTGACAAGGTGAGAACACAGAGATTAACCAGCTACATGCCCATCACAAACAAACACTTGTTTGTTTGTGATCTCTGAACTGAGCCTGAGAAAAGAAATACAGTGATTTTAGGGGCTAAACAGGGTTTAAATTCAACCTAGCATGAAGAAGTGGTAAGAGGTTGTGTTTTTCTTCTCATTCTGTTCTTGCTAGGGACAAGGCAACAACTGTTCAGGCTGCTGTTTTCTCTGTGGTGGTAAAAAGCTGGGTATTCATGCTCTCTTCTCCATTTTTGGACAGAGCTCCTTAAGAGCATTGTGGCAGAGAGAAGAGGGAGAAAAAACACATTCAGCTGGTGTAGATTGAACAAGCCTGGAACGACAGCATTCTGGTCACAGCATTCTGTATTAACTGTAGCTTCTGGACAGTCTTCAAGGGCAGTTCCATATAGAGTACATTGCAGTGACCTAATCTAGATGTTACCAGGGCGTGCTTCACAGTAGCATGCCCTGGTAACATCTTGCTCCACAATAGCAAGATCTTTCTCACTAGGAAGGACCATGGCTGGTTCACTAGTTAGAGCTGATGAAAGGCACTCTTGGCCACCTCTGTTACCTGTTTATCCATCAGAAAGCCTTGGCCCAGCTGCATTCTCAGCTTACAAACCTGCTTCTTTAGGAAGAGTGCAACACCAATCAGAACAGATTTCAATTCTGGGTCAGACCTTTTCCTCACCAACAGCTTCTCCATTTTGTTGGGACTAAGTTTCATTTTGCTATTCCTCATCCATACCAAAACTGCCTCCAGGAACCTGTTTTTTTCCCCCAAGTATAACCAATTTTATTAAATCTTTACAATACTTCAATACTTCCAAATTGGCTGTCTGAATGATGATGCAGGATGAATACATCTTTACATCCTCAAACAGATGTAAATGTGCGTGGTACTGTCATATGCTGAGTGTCATCTCCATATTGGTGACTATGACTGAGAGAATCCAAATTCAAATACCTTCTCAGCCAAGAGTTTCATGGGATGACTTTAGGCCAATACTGGGGCTTTTATGAAGTTAAAAGTGGTAAGGATGCACTATGCATGCTGCCTTGAGCTCCTTGGAGGAAGGATGAGATAAAAATGTACAGAGCTGTAAAGGGATAAGACAATCTCTTTACCTTTCCGAGATCACCCAAAAAGCTTCCAAGACAGAGTAGGGTTTTGAACCTGGGTCTCTCATATCCTAATCCAGCACCCTAATCACTATGCCACACTGCCTTTCCATACTTAAGCATTCTCTGTTGTGTCTCCACCTCAGGAAATGGAATGCCTAGTGAGGTTACAGAGGCTCCCACACTTTTATTATTCTGCAGAATATATTAAATAGAATGGTTCCTTATAAAACAGAATTGTTCCTTATAAAGCAGGTGTGAAAATGTGAAAATTTTCAACAATTTTCATTGAACTGTATTGCATTGCTTATTGTATGTAGTAAATGGTTTTACTGCATTGTTTTAAATTTGAGAATCCAAGAATACTACATTGTTTATTGCATGTATTATACCATTATTTTTGCATTGTTCTCTGATTTAGTATTCTAGTTTTAATGCATTGCTTCTATTTATTATATCGTTTTATTGCATTGTTTTAAAAGTGTGTAATCCTCCTTGAGTATTAATGAGAAAAGCAGACTGTAAATGGCAGTAAGTAAATACATGCAGAGAATTGCATGCCAGTTTCCTTTTAGCCTTGTTTTTAATGCCTTGGTATTGATATAAATATTAGTGCACTTTTAAATATTTCTTATGGGGGATTCTACACTTTTAGTATGGAACAGTTTATCCTAGTGGAGCTGCACCACATGATTAAAAAAATAAAGGTAGTCCCCTGTACAAGCACCAGTCGTTTTCGACTCTGGGGTGACGTTGCTTTCACAACGTTTTCACGGCAGACTTTTGGGCTCATGTAATTTAACTCTCGGAGAAGACTTCAGGGTTTCAGATAACAGTACAAACACTGAACAGTCAGTTCCTTGGTTTTTCTTCCTAGAATTCCCCCTTCACTTTTGTCTACTAGAAAACTTGGGTGAACTACCTGTCATTATTATTTAGAATTGTTCTTTGAATCCTGTCAGTGAGCTTGTGTACCTTAATATACTTAAAACCAGAGAGCAAATGTTTGGGCTGGGGAGTCAAGATCTTTGATTCACACTGCACTTAGCTAAATCAAAGATCTAGTATTGGATTAGAATTGATATTGCAAAAATGACAAGGAATATTCTGTCATCCCTGTTATATTTCAAGGGGAACAGGTCATTAATGCTTAAGCAAGCCAATCCCATTAAGAAGCAATTTCTTTAAAAGATCAGAACTGAGGCTACAGTTTGCCTGTGATCCTTCCGACAATAAAAAGAGCATTTGGGAGCCGCCCATGTCTTCAGTGTCATATAACTATGTCTCTAAACAATAAAACCTTTAGTACTGAAATGTATCAGAACAAAGTTTGAGTCCAGAGGCTTCTTTAAGACCAACAAAGTCTTATTCAAGGTATAAGCTTTTGTGTGCTTTGTGCTTGTGCACAAAGGCTTATACCTTGAATAAGACTTTGCTGGTCTTAAAGATGCCGCTGGACTCAGATTTTGGTTACTGCTTCAGACCAGCATAGCTATCCACCTGAATCTACTGAAATGTATGTCATTGACAGAAAGATTTTTTTAAAAAAACACCTAGTACTGAGCTGAAAGAGGCAAGGTTTTGGGGGGAAATCCATGAAAATAATATTTTGTAATAATTTGGCAGGCCTATCAGTCTAATTTGGTGTGATATTTTACATGTGTATACTTACAGTTTACTCATAAGTATTGTGTCTATCTGGTTAGTTGTCTGTTACCATCTATTAGGAAACAAGGGGGCAAAGTGCCATTGCAGTTAGTATTGTCTTGGTGAAGTACATTTTCTTCTGCCACTGCCATCTTCCCTTCATTTACTTCTCCCCTCCCCCCACTACTGTGCTCAGCTTTGTGGGAGTGGGCTTAGTCAAGGAAGGAGGGGGCTGGAGAAAGAGGGAAGGGGAATGGGCTGCTTTTCTTGGCTTCCTCATAATATGGTGGGAGGCAGGAAAGGGAGGAAGACATATGTGCCAGTGATGGATGCACTTGCCAAAGTCATGTCAGTGACTACTGCCATCCTTCCATCGTCATTCTCCCTTTGCTGTGCTATGAAAAGGCCTTAAGGAAGACATACTGGTCACACTGGAGGCTTGGCACAATTTGTGCCTCTGTTTGCAATGGTTTAAATAATGGCAGGAAGTTTTGATCAGACATGCCACCCTGAAGTGGCTTCACTTCACACTTGCCTCATGGTCAATTGTTCAGATTGTTATGGGACTCTCTCTCTCTCTCTCTCTCTCTCAAACATGCACATAAGCATATATCTGAAGCTCTAGCTACTTTTTGAAGGCTCCACAGTCTCTCTGGCAAGTACTCCAGCCCCTCTCAGCCTCCTTTCCTTCACCACTCTTCCATGTAATACATGTAGGGAGAGGATAAAGTGCATATTTATATGAGAGAAGTCCCATTGTTTTCAGTGTATTTATTCTTGGACAGGGCATAGGAGCTTCTCAGAATCTGATGCAGAAACAGAACAGAGGGGGTTTTTTGGGGGGTGGGATTTGTCGCTCAAAAACAAGTCTCCTGAGGATTCCTGATCCAGAATGACTACTTGGACATGCTGACTGGCAATGCCAGAGGCAATTATGTGTTTTTACAAACATCACTAGCCATTAAAAACAAAAAGGAGGCTGAAATGGAAGGGAAGGTCAGACTTCCCAAATGTCTTGACTTCACAAGAGGACTGAGGAATGAGCTGCTTTTCTTGGCTTTTCAGGGAGAAGGAATTTCCAGTTCAGACAGCCGGAAATGCAGAATGCAATTGGTGGCATCCATAAATACCAAACTTTCCCCAGTGCCTGATTACTCTGCTTCCAAAGTAAGGCAAAGTGAGGTGCTGATGACGGGGGTATGGAAGGCAGATGTTGTTGTCTGATCATTCTCTTTAAAACCTCAAGGATAACACAACTATATGGCCATGAACTGCTTGTGTGACCACAGCCAACTCATCCTCCTTCCTTTTCTATTGTAAGTGAAGAACTGTTCAATGTCTCCTTGCCCCAAACACACCAGTTTTTCTGATGGGACACTAGAGCTGATAAGGTGAATAGATCCAATACCTCTGTATATCCTTCCTCTCATTGGCTCTTCTGTTCCTTTTTTACCCAGAATGGTAATCTCAGCAACTTCCTTCCTTCTGGCTGTCTCCTCTTCCTCGCGTTGTACTCTCTCACTCTCTTGCATGCACATACACACAAGATAACATCATGTGCTTTCAAAATCTCTCTTCATCCTATAGTTAGATAGAATGCATATATTGCCTTTTTTGTTAACAGCATGGGTTTGTTAATAATTAGGAACATCCTTTTTTTCCCCAAAAGCAACCGGCTTTTCCCCTAAAGCTGCCTCTCCCCACTTGCATGCTGAAACTCATGCTAACATTCCTTCCCTCTGCTTCCCCCCTCCCCAGCCCTTTCTTTTCTTGATTGATCACAGTCCAGCTGGCAGCAGTGTCCGGGCTGCTCACTCAGGGACAAGGAAGGAAAAAGGATCACAGAAGAATGACCATGGCAGCAGTGGTGGAGGCAGTGCCAGCAGCAGGAGCACTTCACCCATGACTCCTAACTGATGGTATGTTCCATGGCTACAAAAGGTCTAACAAGACTACACTTGTAAAATATCATGTCTAGTTAGGCTAGAAAGACCAGGTTTCCAGCTTCAAAGCCCTCTTCCCAAGCATCTGCTACTGTTCAGGGCTATTAGCCACAACGTATTGTTGGAACAGTTTGGTGGAAGAACAGTTTAGTGTAGTGGTTAAGTGCAAGGACTCCTATCTGGGAGAACTGGGTTTGATTCCCCACTCCTCCACTTGCAACTTCTGGAATGGCCTTGGGTTAGCCATAGCTCTCACAGAGTTGTCCTTGAAAGGGCAGCTTCTGGGAGAGCTCTCTCAGCCCCACCCACCTCACAGGGTGTCTGTTGTGGGGGAAGAAGATTAAGGAGATTGTAAGCCATTCTGAGACTCTCAGAGAGAAGGGCAGGGTATGAATCTGCAGTCTTCTTCTTCTCTGTCTGGGGCAAGTAATGCTCTGTATTCATGGTGCTTGGGAGGGGCAACAGGGTGAGGGCTTCTGGTGTCCTGGCTCCACTGATGGACCTCCTGATGACACCAGGGGTTTTTTGACCACTGTGTGACACAGATTGTTGGACTGGGTGGGCCATTGGCCTAATTCAACATGGCTTCTCTTATGTTGGAGAGCCAGTTTGGTGTAGTGGTTAAGTGTGCAGACTCTTATCTGGGAGAACCGGGTTTGATTCCCCACTCCTCCACTTGCACCTGCTAGCATGGCCTTGGGTCAGCCATAGCCCTGGCAGAGGTTGTCCTTGAAAGGGCAGCTGCTGTGAGAGCCCTCTCCAGCCCCACCCACCTCACAGGGTGTCTGTTGTGGGGGAGGAAGGTAAAGGAGATTGTGAGCCGCTCTGAGACTCTTCGGGGTGGAGGGCGGGATATAAATCCAATATCTTCTTCTTCATCTTCTTCTTCTTAGAGGGGCAGCAGGGGAACATTTTCTGAGGAAATGGGAGGGGGGCAACTGATGTCATGCCTACACCATGGCATCACTTCCAGTATGACAGAAGTGACATAATTGTGTCAGGTGATGCACCACACTTATGCCCTGGCATCACTTCACTCACTTACTTAGAGTGAAGAATTAAGAAAACAGCCAAAGCATATTTATGAATTAGCCAAAATATGGCACTAACAGAAAGCAAGTTTTCCTAATTATAACTGGAAAAAAAACCCCATCTGTTTCTGTGGTATGAGAAACCTGGGAAAAGTGAGCCCCAATGGACACATTAATTTTAAAGTCCATAGACATACAAGTGTCTTTCACTTCTGATAACAATGTTAAAGTTTTAAAGGCATTTGCTCTCAGTAAAACTTTACATTTGCAACAAATCTGAGGGAATTGAATATCTTTTTAGGCACTGTATATCTGGCAGCAGCTGCTGGAATTCCTAGGTTGGGATGATGAATGTTGCTATCATCATTCCCCTCTTTTTCTGCAGTTAAGAGTCACTATGGAGACCAAGAAACAGCAGTGGCCATGGCTAGTTTTGCAATCTTGAAGCACCCCCTCCCTCACTCATAACTGTCATCTACTGCCAGAACTTCTTCATGGCAAGTTCTGGGGTTAGATACTGGCAGTGGAGATGGATACCACCAGTTGGAAAATTCTTGAGTGCTAATAATATTATGGGTTTGATTACTTGTTGTGGGCTGCCTTTAACTATGGGATTCCTACAAACTGGTTCAGCTCTGGGCAGCCACTGCACCTTAAGCAATCAGTCTTTATTTATGAATGAAAAATGGGAAACAATCTTTTAAAAATAAAAAAAAATACCCTAAATACAGGCTGGTTACTAGAATTGCCAGGTCTGCTTGGGAAATACCTGGAGATTTGGAAAGGGTGGAACCTGGGGAGGACGGCGTTGGCTGGGAAGGTCCTCAGCATGGTATAATAATATTAGAGTCCAGCCTTCACAGCAGCGATTTTCTCCAGGGAAATTAATAATGGTCATCTGCAGATCAATTGTAATAGCGGGAGATCTTCTACTGGCAATGCTACTGGTTATACAAGTTGTTTTCAGACTGATTTATAATAATAATAATAATAACGTTATTTTTATATCCCGCCCTCCCCCGCCAAAGGCTTATGTTTATCATGGGCCAATATGGGGTAGAGTTTGAATCTGAATAGAGGAGAGGCTCACACTTTCAAATGCCTGAACCACATAAAGCTTACCAGTTGGTTTTGATTTACACTAGCACTCCTCTTTGTGTTGCTATGGTTCAGGTCTGGAACCTGTGAAGTAAAGACAATGATGATGACTATGTATCTGACCGTGCACAGAGTATATTTTCTTTCATGCTGATTCCACTATGCCGTGATATGTGAGGAAGGGAAGGGGAAGTAGTTTCAGAATGGAGATACTTGTTCTCTTGGATTTGTCAGTGGGAACCCTGACAAATTCACAACAGCGTGAATTTAAACCTACAATTACAAAGCTTTTGGAAAATAAAATTCATTTCCGTTGGCACTCTTCTTTGCAAATAGCAGTCCTCCACCAAGGCCAATGCTTGTTAGACTCAGACTCAGATTCAGGACAACGTCTTCTGACTGCTCTGAAACTTCTTCCACCTGATACTTCAGAAGCCAACCCTGACGACTCTCAGCCCTGACATTCCTCACCTATTTTCAGGTGGTCAAGACCCAAGCAATGTACCTTTCGCTAGTACAGTACTGTTGTTCTGGTTGATCATGTCTACCTTGATGGTTCTGTAATAGTGGCTATTTTAAGTATGTTTCTAATACAGAAGCTAGTTGCACTGTATAGTCTTAAAGTTGTCTAGCATTTTAAGGAGAAAGGATGAGGTTTCCATTTCTGTTTCTCCCCTAAATGGTTCCCTGTTCTTCTTGGTCAAAACAGATTTTCGTTCCCTTTATTGTTGGGAGGGGGTCTAAGGTGTGTTCTAATTGTTGGTTTAGGCTTTTTAGTTTTATAATTTTGTTTTTATTTCTTTACAAATTTCACTATCTAGAGATGCTTTGGTAACTGTTTACCTTGAGACTCTATTAAGAATCTTGGCTCTTGTTCAATATTTGCTTATAGCATGTTCTTAGTTACAGCAAGTAAGAAAACCAGGGGTATGGTTCCTTTTTCAATATCTCTATTCCAAGGTAGGCTCTTTATTTTAGAACATTGATACACGACACTGATACACAGACCATCAGTGCTACTGAGAATTTTTCTATTTTGATGTGCTTTGTTTTATTTTTTCAGGAGGTCTGATATGTTAAGTTTATGCGTTAACAATATTTTTAGCTACTGGAGTTTCTCCCCTGTAATATATATGTGCATTCTGGTATTTCAGCATGGTGAACAAACCATTGTTACTTTTTAAAATGTACTTTCAAGAAGTTCTTCACCAGACAAACTAACATGGAGTCATTGCAGGAATCAATTAGTAGTCACTGCACTTCTTTTCTTTTACCTTTTATTGTGGCATTATTTGATATCTTATCAATTTTTTAGCAACCTGGGTTTCTCCCCTGTAGGGTATATGCAATGTTTAAAAGTTAAACAGATTTGCAAAGGGCACATAAAATCCTTGTTTTATTTTTCATTTTATGGTTGACCTCCTAAAAGTTTTCTCACTCAATTGTAGAGGTCTAAATAACAAAATTAAGGCTAAAAAAGTTACATCAGCACTTCATAAGCTGCCCCCTGATGTACTATTTATGCAAGAAACTCACTTGAAGACTCAGAACCCACCAGTGCTAAAATCAAGAGGGTTTACAAAACAATATTCCACCCCTAGTAGCTATTTTATTTTCAAAAGACATTCAATTCAATCGTATGGTCACAGAAACCAACCCTACTGGTCACTATATATTATTTTAAACGGTACCATGTTTGGGGGAAATTACACTTTTGCATCACTCTACGCACCTGACGACCATCAATTCCAGTTTATTGAAAACACATTACGCAAAAATTACAGTCATTTCAGGAAGGGCACCTTATTATTGGGAGCAATTTTAACCTAATAATAAACCCTCAATGGGACAGATCACATCCACACTTTCTCAACTACATTCTCATAAGAATTCTAACATTCAGGAACTTTAACATCATTTCAATCTTTGCGATATTTGGAGACTCCAAAATGTAGGAGTCAAAGACTACACTTATTATTCCCGCAGGCATGACATCTTCACTCTCATAGACTACATTCTAACTTCCAATTCTCTCATTCCCCAAGTCAAACACACAGACATTGGTCTCTACTCTTTTGGATCATGCTTAGGTTGAATGTTTTTAAAAGTCATTCCACAGTCCACATAACACAGACACTGGTCCTTAAATAAGTCTATTTTATTTAATCCAGAAACCTGCCAAGAAATTGACAAAGAAATTCAAATTTTTTTCACTGATAACTTGTCTTTTGGGGTAGCACCAGAAATCATTTTGGATGCTATGAAAGCACTTATCCGTGGCAAATGCATTTCTCTCTCCTCAGCCTGCAATAAAAGAAAACAAGTAAGTTCAGACATTCTGGGAAAATCCATATGCTTGAAGCTAAGCACAAAGAGACGGGTTCCAATAAAGTTTACCAAAACCTTCTCCTTGAAAAAAAGAAATTGGACCTTCTAGAAACATCCAAAGTTTGAAAAAATCTTTTTATGAAACAAAAATACTGGTTTAACAACCCTAAATCCTTAAAATTAGCTGGAATCTGAGAAAAGAGGCTGCAGGGAGACAAATTAGCCTTATTAAAGATAAATCTGGTATTACCCAAGTAACTACATCTAAAATCATGGATATTTTTTTCCAGTTTTAATCAACTGTACTCTTCTTCCAACCCTGACACAGTTGAGATTCAGAATTACCTTAGGGATAATAACTTTTTGAGGAAGTTAGATCCTGCTCATAAGCAATTACTTGATTCTCCTATAACACCACAGGAAGTTTATGAAGCCGTAGCCCATGCTAAATCTAATAAAACCCCAGGGAGAGATGGTTTTCTGTCTGAATTTTACAAGAAGTTTGCTACAACTTTAACCCCCTACCTAACTGACACGTTTAACCAAGTTCTAGAAAATAAAAAACTTTCTGAATCTTGGACCCAGGCAAAAATAATCTTAGTCCCCAAAAAGGATAAAGATCTTCTAAATGTCAAATCTTATCACCCAATATTGAATGATGATTATAAGTTATTTACTTCAATTTTTACGGCCAGATTAAATCAGTTTATAGATAAATATATCCATATTAATCAATCAGGTTTCATCACGAATAAAGACATAATGGACAACATAAGAAAAACTCTCTATATAATACAATACTGTCATTTTCAACCTTCTGATTCTTGTATATTGGATCTTGACATTGCGAAATCATTCAATAGTGTCGAGTCTATCTTTTTACTCGCAGTCCTACGTGAAATGGCATTTGGCCCCAAATTTATTTGCATTATTAAAACAATGTATTCTTCCCCCTCAGCTATCCCGCATATCAATGATATGGACTCTTCCACATTTACTTTAAGTTGAGGCACCTGCCAAGGTTGCCCTCTCTCCCCATTACTTTTTGCCTTAGTTATAGAACCCCTCACCAATATGATTTGCAGAACCAATAAAATCCAGGGAATTACAATCTCCAAGGTCAATCAAAAATTGAGTTTGTTTACGGACAACATAATGATTTATTTAACCAACCCCTTAGAGTCAATACAAGAATTGACTCACATTCTTACTCTATTTGGAAAGTTATCAGGCCTTTTAATTAACCCCTCAAAAACTATTATACCCTATAAAATTATCTAATACTACAGGAAAGCAACTTAAAACTAACTTTGATTTCCAATGGATTAAATCGCACTGGACTTACCTTGGTATTAGAGTTCCATTGCAATTAAATCATTTGTTTAAATCCAATTACGATCTAACAATGAAGGAAATCAGTAAGTCACTCAAACACCGTGATTTACTCTAGCTTTCATGGATAGACAGAGTTCACACTGTCAAATCTATTGTATCTTTCCCCAAAACTATTGTATCTTTTTAGGGCTCTGCCACTTGATATTCCATAGTTAAGTATTCAGAAATGGTAAAAAAGATTTTGTATGGGCATATAAAAAACCACAGACTAACCAACACATTCTATGTAGACCAAAAAAATTAGGTGGACTTGCTTTGCCTAATCTAACAATGTACTACAATGCCAATATATTATGTGGACTCACCAAAATCCGTCCTAGACCCACACCAGTCCAGCTTTTGCCCGGGCCATGGAGTGGAGACAGTGCTGGTCGCCTTCGTGGATGATCTCCAGCAACAACTGGATCAAGGCGGGTCAGCAGTACTGTTGTTGTTGGACCTGTCAGTGGCGTTCGACATGGTCAACCACCAGTTGCTGGTTCACCACCTCACCAACGCGAGGATTCAGGGGTTGGCCTTGCAATGGCTTTCCTCTTTCCTCTATGGTCAAGGACAAAGGGTGGCGATCGGGGGACAATTGTCCCAAAGGCATCCGCTCAATTGTGGGGTGCCTCAGGGGGCCGTGCTCTCCCTGATGCTGTTTAATATCTATATGTGCCCCCTTGCCCAGATTGTCCAGAGATTTGGACTGGTTTGCCATCAGTACGCTGATGACACCCAGCTCTATCTGCTTATGGATGGCCGGCCCACCTTCCCCCAGAAAACCTGGCCCTAGTGCTACAAGCCATGGCAGGGTGGCTCAGGCTGAGTTGTCTGAAGCTGAATCCAACGAAGACAGAAGTCCTTTGTCTGAGCCACGGTGGCCTGGGAAGGGAAATCCCTCTACCAGCCTTTGATGGGGTGCCACTGATACTGGTGCCCAAAGTCAAAAGCTTGGGGGTGCTACTGGAGTCCACATTGGCTATAGAGGCCCAGAAAGCAGCCACTACGAGATCCGCCTTTTCCCACCTTAGGTGGGCATGACAGTTGGTCCCCTTCCTAGAGCACAGTGACTTAGCAACAGTGATTCATGCAACAGTCACCTCAAGACTAGACTACAGCAATGCCCTCTACATGGGGCTGCCCATGCCCCGAATCCAGAAACTGCAACTGGTGCAAAATGCAGCAGCCAGGCTGCTATTAGGCTTCCCTCTGCGAGACCATATACAGTCGGGGCTGTGGAGACTGCACTGGCTGCCAATAATATTCTGGATTTGCTACCTTTAAAGTCCTATATGGTCGAAGACCTGTCTACCGTAGGGACCGTCTGTCCCCATATATTCCCCAGAGGGTACTCAGATCTGGATCACAAAACCTACTAGCAATCCCCGGGCTGAGGGAGGCGAGATTGAAGGCTACTAGAGAAAGAGCCTTCTCTATTGCTGCCTCCCCACTGGTGGAACCAACTCCCAGAAGATGTGAGAGCCTTGTGTGACCTTGCCCAGTTCTGCAAGGCCTGCAAAACAACATTATTTCGAATAGCCTTCAACCAAAGTACATAGATGCCCAACACCACTGACTGTATGGCATTATTGTATTTATTTATTCTATGATTTGTATCCCGCCCTTCCCACAGATGGCTCAGGGCGGCATGAATTTTAGCACCATAACTACTGTTTTAAAATTTGTATTAATAATTTCAAATTGTTTAAACTGTTTTAACTTTTTAACTGAACTATTATTGTAATTGTTTTTATTGTTTATTGTTGCTATTATAATGTTATTAGCCGCCCTGAGCCTGCCTCAGCGGGGAGGGCAGAATATAAATATGAAAAATAAATAAATAAATAAATTTATAGTCGACTTACTCTGGAATGGGACCCTATTGAAGAGGTGCATTTTCTTCCCTGTAAATAGTATGAATATATTTGGTTAAAAAAGTCAAAAAGACCATGTTGGCAGATTACTAATTCATCTACCAAGGTTTTACTAAGAATTTGGGATACATTTAGGGTGCACCTGGCTTCTGATTTCCCCCCTATTGCTTCCTTTATTGGCCAACCCTGGTTTACCCCATGCAGACTTCCTGGATCTTTTACAACCTGGAGACAATCCTCACTAATTTATTTTTTTTTATATAGCCCCTAAAGATAAAATTCTGTCCAAGCAGGACCTGGAAAAAAAACATTGAAACCTTTACCTTGGTTTGAATTTCTCTAAGTGTCACATATTTTAAACATTCCTGAAATTCAAGCTGGTCTGAAAAGACCTCACACTACTTTTGAAAAGCTAATCTTACAATCCACATTCCCCTAAAAAGGTCTTATATCTATGTTCTACCAGATTATAATTTCATTATCTTTCAATAAATTGCCTTCATATTCTAAAGCCTGGCATAAAGATGGCCTTCAGAATCTTTCACCGGATCAATGGAATGCGATTTGGCTTTCTGAAGCAAATCAAACCAAATCTGTAAATATATTTCTACAGAATTTTAAAGTTCAAGTTAGATGGTACCTAACTCTGGTTAAGCTTCCATATATTGACTCTTCGTTATCCCCTCTGTGCTGGAGGGGTTGTGGTAACTTAGCAACTTACTTTCATTGTTGGTGGGACTGCCCTTACATTAAAGTTTTTTGGAAAAATGTACTGTTTCATATTCAGACTTTGATTGGTATAACCATTCCATTAGACCCACTGTTAATTTTACTTAATCATTGGCACTCTATTAAGATTCTCCACGTCTGGCAAGCTATAATCATTTTGCTCACAGATGCAAAGATAGTAATTGTGCATAGTTGGAAATCTTCAAAACTACTTACTATAGATTCGTGATTTTCTAAGGTTTGGGACCACATGGTCATGGACAAGATATCTTCTATGATAGATTCCTCCAATCCATATGAAGCACATCTGCAATTTGTAGCTAAGTGGTCTCCTATTTTGGGGGAAATAAATTCTGATATCCACTATAGCTGTACACACAACAATTTAGAGCTATACAAGGAGATATTGTATCAATAAGCTATGTTTTTACTATTAAGTTGTTTGTTTATAGTTTTAAACCAACACATCTTGGTAGGATGCTATGTCATGTTTAGTATTTTTAACTCTATGTTTGTTTACTTTGGAAAATTTTATGTATTGTCTACGGATTTTGTAACATAACTTGTATATCATCAATAAAGTTTATTGTTTATGAAAAAAAGAAAAGAATGGAGGGTGTTACTTTGTGTGCTGGGAAGTGCTATAGAATTTATTAATAATGGTGAACGGTTTCTTTCAGCTGACAGAAAATCCAAAGGACAAGCCAGTTTGCGGGTAAGACTTTGGGGGGCGTGGAGCAGAACTGAAGAAAAACCTGCATCCTGCTCCCTTGATATCTTTGCAGACTTCCAACTGAAGTTCCAAACAGAAGTTAATACTACTTAAAACACCTTCATCTCATGCTCTATAGCAAATCCACTTTCTGCACATACTCTCCCCTGGCAAATTCACTCAGAGTAAAAGACTGGGGATCACACACCACTTGAGACTAGGGATGGGCATGAACCAGGAAAATGGTGGTTCATTGGAGGTTCTGGGTTTTGGATGAACAGGTTCATGGTTTGGGAATTCATCCTCATTCCAAGTGAGCCCTGAAGCATTTAAATGCCTTTGGAGCTTACTTCCACGTCAGACCACTAGACTGGAAGTGAGTTCCCAAGGCACTTAAATGGCTTCAGAGCTGACCTCCAGGTCAGCCCAGTCCAACTGAGCTCCCAGAATTAGTTCTGAAGGCTGTTATAGGCCATATTTGCCTATAAAACACTTCAGAGCTCACTCTGAGAGCTCAGTTGAGTCAGGCCACCCAATTTGACTGAGCTCTAAGAGTGAGCTCTGAAGACCTTTGGAGCTCAGTCAGCCTTTGAAGCATTTAAATGCCTTTGGAGCTTGCTTGGGTTGGGCTATGGAGCTGGTGGTGGGCTCTGGTGGCATTTAAATGCTCTTCTGAGCTGATGGCATTTAAATGCTTTTCTGAGGCATTTAAATTCCTTTGAAGCCTGAATGAACCCTCCCTGAACCGAGGGTTTGTGGAAGGTACATTCTCTCAAATGGCTCGGTTTATGCTTGAACTTGGGTTCGTTTGTGGGTTCATGCCCATTCCTACTAGTTGATCTTATGCTACTCAAATAAGCAAGTGATTTTTGCAGAGTGACTGTAATTGCAAATAGCTCATATTTATTGCATAGGACATCAGCCTTTGTGAAATAGATCTTAGTGTGAAAGAATGAGAAGGAAGGGGCTGTTCTGCTCAGAGAACCCTAGCGGCTGGAAAGATTTACAAAAAATTTGGTTTCGGTCAGGTCAGGACTCTGGCTGGTGACTCCTGTTTGGCTTGCATTTTATGTGGGTCCAGCTGATCCAGTATGCAATGCTATTGGGAGTCATGTGTGAAGGCAGCTATACATAAAACTAATTATTGTGAGTTGGATAAGTGAACAAACTCCAGCTTACTTGGGTCATTTCTGCGATACTTAGTGGCAATATGATTGCAATCAACTGCCCCCAACTGGCCTGGAAATAGCAGGACAGTGTCTTTTTACTTCAGTCAGGATGACAGGCTGGGGAACTTTTTTCCTCATGTGATTCTGCCTTACATTATCAGTGGTTCATCTGAGCCCACTGCTATGAAGTTGGATAATAATTCAAAGAATCCTTCCAAGGTCTTGGGCAGGAGTGGGAAAATTGTCACTCAGGAGTCACATGCAACCTTTTCACACATATTGTGAGGCTCCTGGAGATCAAGGAGGAACTTAATGCAGGGATGTCAAACAGGCAGCCTGTGGGCTGAATCTGGTACCCGCAGGGCTCCAATCTGACCCATGAGGAACTGACACCCCCATGCCTCTCTGACTGTCGGAGAGGTGCAGGTCAGCTGGGCTTTCATCATGCTTCTGCAGCCACAGCTGCAAAAGCAGGAGGAAGATCTCTCCCCATGCACCTCCCAGACTGTCTTTTACAGCCTTGGCTGTAAAAGAAGGTGAAGATCCCGCTCCCCGTGCCTCCCAGACTATAAAAAAGGTGCAGGATGACTGGGGTTCCTCCTGTTTTTGCAACCTTCACTGCAAAAGCTGGGCAAAGCTCTCCCCTCCTACACACCTGGGGTGCGGGTCACACATCACATTAAAAGCGGGTGTGTACTGCTCAAATTTGAACCACTGAATATTGATTTGCTGCAGGGTTGTTCAGATGAGCATCCAAGAATGCGACTCATTCTTTTGTTGAGTGATCAGACATCTAATACTATCACGCTCATTTCTTGTAGCATGTGTGATCAGATGGTGATTTCTGGGAGGGGGGGGTCCATTGAACATGCACCCAACTGTTTGGAGGTGGGAAATCAAACGTTGCTTCAGAGGCAGGGGGGAAGGGGGGAAGTTTTCGGAATTAACGTTGCCGATTCAAATCAAGGAACTGCCAGGAATTACTTTCCTAGAAATTGGCAGTGGCAATGATATCTGGAAATCCTCCACATTGAAAAAAAAGATTTTTTTTTTCCTGTTCTGAATAGTGGGATAATGTCCCCCCCCCCCCTCCGATCCTGTGTTGACTGGAGAAGCAGAAACATCACCTCAGATTCCCGGATGATCTGGCAATGCGCATGTCTGCTGGGGCTTTTTTTTTTTTTTAAAAAAAAGTGGGAGGAGCGGTAAACATTCCAAGCGGCAGTATCGCGCGTGAGCTGTCCAAACAGGAAAAAGCCAATCTTGTGCTGCTTTTTTGAAAAAGGGCCAGACTTTCTGAGCTGTTGAATTAATGTGGCACTGATCCGCAGCAAGTCAGAATGACCCTGGATGACGCTCGATTGCCAGATGTGGATGTCTGGGCGAACATATTTAATCCGTCAGTGCGACGGAGCTGTGTTGCCACTAATGGTACGTGTGACGCACCCCTGGCATTACATTTGATGACACAAATGGCCCAGCCCGACAAGATCTCATTTATGTCAGATTCGGCCCCCATTAGAAATGAGTTTGACACCCCTGCTTTGAACTATAGACAATATGTTGTCTCTGGCTATTTATGAACATTTAAGAATATGTATTTTTAAAATTCTGTAATTCATGGGTCAGTCTTCCCCCATGTTCTAAGGCTGTGATCAGATGAGCTGTTTGATCCAGTGTCATTTCTCTTCCCAGCTGGATCTGAAATGCATGATCAGACAGCAACATCTGCTTCCCATACTCCATTGGTTGGCCTCTTGTACTCACCCCTTTTCTGGCAGGAATTCCTCAACTCCAGAAAAAGTCCGGGGTAAATGGATCTACCACACCTTTCCTGATGTCTGATCTTTCTGCTGTACAATCAAGCTGCAATGGAAGGGATGCTTTTCAGTGTCATTTTTTTCTCCTACTAGCAATATGTGCATAACCACATAAATGTCTTTTTTATTTCAATGTATGCCTGTGCCTTTGGGAGAGGATTGTAAACCCCTGAGGGGGCTTCAAGGGGTAAACTCCAAGAAAACTGCATTTTCTCTTGTTTATGTTGGTGGAACAGTTTTGAAAATAGTCCCTAGCCAGGCTTCCCTATTGGGGCCATGTTCCTCATCTGGAACCAGTGTTATGTGACAGTCTTCCTGTGGCAGGAAAATCTTAAAATGGTGGCCATTCATGGATGAAACCCTGGACTAGTGGTATAAGGTGAGAAGAAGGTCTAGGAGTCCCTCAGGCAGAGCCTGGTGAATTGCACACATGTTTATGTACATGCACAAGGGAGAAGGCATTAAAAAACCCTCGCTACAGCACACTCTGTGGATGGCATGTGCAAAATTATGGACAGTACATTACAGGGTGTATGCACAATGAGAAAGGTACTGGGGGATATCTGAACATTCCTCTATGGGACACTACAAGAACAGATCAAATTAGAGGCATGGGCAGAGCGTGGTGTGTATGTCATCTGACTGCAATAAAACAGAACTTCGGTCCACTTGTGCTAATAGTAATTGGAATGTTTTAAAGACTTAAGTATCAAGACTTCAGTCTTCATTAAGAAAATGATAAGGAAAGGTGCATGGTATCTTGAATGAAAAATTTATTCAGATAGCATGCTTAGAAACATTCAGGGTAATCTAGTCCAACCTCCTAAACAATGCAGGAAACTCACAAATACCTCTCCCCACAGTCCCCCACTGACACCTGCTCCACACCCAGAAGATGGCAAAAAACAAACAAACAAAACCCTCCAGATCCCTGACAAAACTAGCCTGGAGAAAAATTGCTGCTTGACCCCAAAGTGGTGAACAGCATATTTCCCTGAGAGTGCAAGAATGGGCCATGAGAACTAAGTACTGATGCAACCCTTCCTGCCACCTCCTCATGAGCTGCCTAAGTTCACAAAATCAGCATTGCTATCAGATGGTCATCTAGCTTCTGTTTTAAAACCTCCAAAGAAGGAGAGCCCACCACCTCCTGAGAAAACCTGTCCCACTGAGGAACCACTCTGTCAGGAAGCTCTTCCTAATGTTTAGTCAAAAACTCTTCTGGTTTAATTTCAACCTATTGGTTCTGGTCCAACCTTCTGGGGCAACATAAAACAACTCTGCACCATCATCTATATGACAGCCCTTCAAGTACTTTAAGATGGTTCTCATATCACCTCTCAGTCATTTTCTCTCCAGGCTAAACATACGCAACTCCTTCAGCCTTTCCTCATAGGACTTGGTCTCCATACCCCTCACCATCTTCGTTGATCTCCCTGGGCATGCTCCAGCTTGTCTACATCCTTCTTAAATTGTGGTGCCTAAAACTGAACACAATACTCTAGGTGAGGTCTGACCTGAGCAGAGTAAAGCGATACCATCACTTCATGTGAACTGGACACTATACTTCTGTTGATACAAAATTTCATTTGCCTTTTTAGCTACTGCATCACACTGCTGACTCATGCTCATTGTATGGCCACTAAGACCCTTAGATCCTTTTTGCACATACTACTGCCAAGACAAGTCTCTTGCATCCTATAATTAGGCATTGGATTTTTCCTACTTAAGTGCAGAACTTTACATTTATCCCCATTCAAATTCATTTAATTGTTTTAGTCCAGTTTTCCAGCCTATCAAGATCATCCTGTTTCCTGACTCCATCTTCTACTGCATTTGCTATCCATAGATTGTGAACTGCTAATGTTTTTTCTTCTGTTGCAGTGCATTGGAACCATGAAACAAATCTCCATGTCTTTCAGAGTTATCAGAACTACTACAAATAATATTAGTTGCTCAGAAGGGGATCCTATAAGCAAGCCTTACAAATTTAAGCATGCTTATTTAGGGATAAGCTTTATTGGACACAAAGAATATGTCTCTGTATATACGCACTGCAATGGGATGCACAGTACTCTAACTATTACACCATACTAGCTCATAAAAAGTTAAAAGCAGAGAAAATACAAACTTGGTTAATGGGGAGGCAATCTTACGCTAACTGTATTTTCTTTCCACAAAAATAGTAACAGCAGCAGCCCTGGCAGTTTCTTAAGGCTTTTCTTGTTCTTCTGTGCCCTTTATTTGATCATCTGCCAAGGCCCTTGAACAGTGCCAAATCAAACAGCAAAGCATCTCTATAAATTGGCTCTTGGGAGCCACAGAATTCAGCTGCTGGAGTGCAATGAAGGATGTAAAAGGTTCAATTATTCTAGCCTTCTTAGACTTTAGATTTATATGTGGAACTCCCAGTTTCAGGTAATTATGACAGAAGATTAAAAGCCAAACAATCTGGTTTGGCTTTTAATCTTCTGTCATAATTACCTGAAACTGGGAGTTCCACATATAAAGTCACCTGAGTACTTCATCAGACATAAATCTTAGGTTATGCAAATACTCAGGTTGGCAAGAACCTGTGGAAACCAGCCTTTCTTTCCTTTAAAATTCCACACGCAGAGGAAACAAAAAGTTCTGTGGAACTCCCAACACCAAGATCCTGTCATCACTTACATCCAATGAAGAGAGCCTATATGGTATTGTAAGCCCAAGCCCCCTCCTCCATCTTTACTCCATCAGTTGTTCACTATGACTTTGGTGCCAGTTGCCCTGGGCTCCTAGTTATTTATGGACTATGTATCCTCCTAAACACTTGTGGCCTGATCTATTGGACTCTCAGCCATACTTGAGTCCAATCAAAATACATGAGCACCAGCCCCTATGGACGTTCTACTCTGAGCTAGGCTGTATTACAAGCACTCCAACTAAGCTGAGGGAGACCTCCCCTGCCTGTTCCTGCCCTTGCTGTGACTGCGTGTTCCCCTTGCCCCCAAAAGGACTCCAGATCATGCTTCTCTAAGCTGTTCAGCCCTGCAGATCCTAACTGCGTTCATGTTCCTGGGAGCCATTAAGCAGTCTAGAAGCCATATGCCTGTGTTGTCCTGAAAACAACAGCGTCAAGCCTCTTTGGACGCCATGAGAGCCAAGTAGGAGCCCCACTAGCAGGATATGTCTTGGAGGTGCAAATGGGGGAAATCTAGGTGAACCATGAACTTGTGAATTCTGTCTTCTCACCTGGACAAAAGACTGTTATTACCAGATAGCCAAAGCAGTTATGTACACAACACAACTCCAGCCACAAAGATTATCCCTATTGCATTTAGCTTTGGTGTCACCATAGGTTGCAATTTGGCTCACTATTATCCCATCAGGTTTTGTTTAAGTAAGTTTCTCAACATTCCTAATTCCTTTTCCAAATATGACTGGGAGCTTCCCTCTATGTGATGTCAGGGACCACATGGAATAGTGTAATGGGTCATCTGACCGCTGTGTCATGCATCACCTGATATAATGGCCTGAGGATATGATTTGGGTTATAAAAAGCCATGTGCTTGACCACTCAGGCGTGTCTCTTACAGTACCCCTACTTTGCTGTCTGAGCCATCCCCAGTTACCTAAATTGGGCCCTATTATGGCTAGTGATGCTGGGAGCTAATGATGCTCCCTCCCCTTATTGTTTTCACTACTGGACCATTCCTTTTGCAATCTTCCAGATAGGTAAAGTATAAGCCCTATATGTCTTTCCCTTATATGTTTCTCTATGTAATTTTCATCTCTATTTTTCTTAGGAACTGTGTGATTGATGAGTGATTTTATTTTCTGGTATGTTTGAATAATTTTCTAATAAAACCAATTGTAGTTTACCAAAATTCTCCTCATTATTTAAAAGGGAAATTCTTGGGAGTCCACCTCCTGTATACACAGGTTTATGACCCCGCTTAAGTTGGCCATCTTTGCCCACCAGACTAATTCCCCAACCTCTTTTGATGGCAATTTGGCTTACAGTATGGTGGTGAGAATTCCCAAAATCAAGTAATGCACAAGTATGGTTGCCAACTCTGAGTTGGGAAATTCCTGGAAAGGGAAGTTAGTAAGGATATATTGTAGAGTCAACCTTCTGGAGCTTCCATTTTTTCCAGAGGAAAAATTAGGAGATCAGTTGTAGTTCTGAGAGATTTCCAAGCCCCCACCCTGGAGGCTGCTAACCCTAGAGGAGATCCAGACTCAAATCCTTACTCAGCCATGATTTTCCTAGGTAAGTTTGGAGCAGTCACTCTTTCTAAGCCTAACCTAACTGATGTGGTTTTTGTGAGGACAAAATGAAGGAGAGGAGACACAGAAATGCCATTCTTCTTGACAGAAACATAAAATAAAAATGTAATACCTTGCCCACCATCCTAGTTAAAGACAGTTCACACTGTTTTGGTTGAATGATGTCAGGCACATATCTGTGGAGTCACTCATATCCCTCTGGTTAACCAGAAAACTGGAAATAGACAGCAAAGTTCCAGAAATGGCATTTTCAATAATTTTGCAATCATTATTATAGACAAAATATTTATATTAAATGTATGATTTATATTTACTTGGCTAGTAATGGCTGGAGGCCTTCCAGTGATGCTCCCTATCCCTGGCCCTTGTTCAATAGAATGGCAGGTAGAAAAACAGCATGTGGAATTTACTTCCTGTTTCAGAACAAGCAATGACATCATGACACTCTAGGAAGCTCAAAATCTTTATGAGCTTTTTGGAGAGATTTTTGAAATTTGTAGAGTGTCATGAGATTTTTTCACATTTAAAAACCTCTTGGGGATTGCCTGCCAAGGATTAGCATCGCTTTTTGGAATAAAGGTTCATAAATGCTCATCCATATTCTTGCCTGTGAAAGCTGATTACACAGAGAGAGAGAGAGAGAGAGAGAGATGTGTATGATTGAGGAGTGATTTATTTTCTTGTATGTTTGAATAATTTTCTAATAAAACCAATTATAGTTTACCAAAATTCTCCTCATTATATATGTGAACTTCTCACATTTTATGCCACTTTTCTTGTAGTATCCCAGTACTTATCTCTGAATAAGAGCCCCATGGAGCAGAGTGGTAAACTGCAGTACTGCAGTCCAAGCTTTGCTCACAACCTGAGTTCAATCCCAGTGGAAGCTGGGTTCAGGTAGTCAGCTCATGGTTGATTCAACCTTCCATCCTTCCGAGGTCAGTAAAATGAGTACCCAGCTTGCTGGGGGTAAAGTTTAAATGACTGGAGAATGCAATGGCAAACTACCCCATAAAAAGTCTGCCATGAAAACGTAAAAGCAATGTTACCTCAGAGTCGGAAATAACTGCTGCTTGCACAGGGGACTACCTTTATCTCTGAATGTTTCCCGCACATACATGCTTCCTTCTCTGGTGACTAAGGGGTTTGGCTTTTAAAATATTTTTCTTACAAAAATGCTGTACTTACAGAATAATGGTCTCCATCAATTGACAAGTCTGCTGTATTAAATTTTGAGACACATATAGGATCCAAGAACTTGGAATGCAATGATGCTCATGGATACAGGCCATTCCCACTCATTCCCTCCTCCCTTAGCTATCTGAGACTCCCAAATGTTTGATGCCATGTAGTCACAGAAATAAAGATTTCTATTGCAACACAGATCCATTCTTTTCTTCCTATATAATATACTCCAAATGTTTCATCAAGCTTTCTGGTATGTACAATCTTGTACAAGGAACTGTGCATTAGAACTCACTGCCTCAAGAAGAACAAAATAATAGAAAAGCAAGCTTCTAATCAAGCTTGGTTTTTCCCCTTTATGGTGTGTTAGTGTTCAGTCTCAAATCATTTCTACAACAGATCAATACTGAGCTTGTTTGCATTTACAGGGCTAATGTTAGATTTGGTTTAGATGCTTCAATATATACAGAGGTCATTTCTGCAGGATATGCTTGGAGAGAAACAAATCTCTTTTACTTGTTTCTATTTGAGTCAAGGAACAAGTTCAATAATACGTATCAAATTCCACTTTTCTTGACTGGGACAGGCTTACTTTTAATTGAAGCAACCCTTTTAGTTAATGCATCCTTTGGGTTTGTAAGGACAGAAAGATAATCTTAGCTTTAATCTTAGTTTCACAAATAAACAGCTCCCTCTTTTTCTCTGGACATTTTATAAATGGTGGCTACATCTGACAGTGACCATGGCAGATATTTCTTACAAATACATCTGTAATTTTTGTCATCAGACAGCTGTATTTTATTCCCATAGGTGTATAAATAGAGAGTTATATCTAGAGGAGTATCATTGCAAAATATGTAACAAAAAATACACCTATATATATGATTTTACCCCAATTTTCTTTCACTTGAACATATATTGATGTGGTATCTAAAAATTAAACAAAAATCTTCACTTTATTTTAATCTTAGTCTATGCATTACATTTTGTAATTAACTGAAGAATCTAAGATCTCAACTGATCAGACACAGCTAAATTCCATGTCTGTTTTTCAGGGTTAGACTGGTTACAGTTTTGAAGGAGTGGCCACATTTGCCTGCTGCAACCAAAATGAATGTGTCTTGTGAAGACTATTTTTCCCCCAGAATAAACTTTTGTGGACTTGAGCTCCCTTCATCAGATGAGTTTTCTTTTGGAGACTTAAGCTGGGTACAAACAATTAATTTTGTAATGCAACTTTCCCTTCCATGTATCAGAGCATGAGTAACAAATCAAGCAAGCGGGGAAGGGAACTTTTGGGCTCATTATTTGAAAACTGTATTGCAACAGTTTGTTCTGATTCCACACCAACTGGTGGAATGACTAGGTCATCTCTTGTTTTATTCAACTTTCTATCTAATGTAAAACTTCGCTTTAAAAAAAAATGTTCTGCTGAATCAGACCAAGGGTCATCTAGTCCAGCATTCTGTTTCCAGCAATAGCCAACCAGATGCTTTCAGAAAGTTCATAGGTAAGGCAGGACAACAGCAGTTTTCCCCTGCTTTCCTCCAGTGGTTTCCTCTGAGCACAAAGGGCCAATATCTTTTTTCAGTTTTAAGAAGTAATAGTCCATCTGCTTCCCTAGCCAGTTTTCTGCTTCTGGTGTCGTTTACACCTGTCTTGTCCATATACATACTTCTATTTTCTTTCACATGGACAAGACTTCTGCTTTCCAAGGGCAGTCTTCATGCCATGCATTCATCTTTTCACACATGCATACTCTGTTCCACATTGCTATAGACTCAGACCGATTTCTCACTAGCCTTATGCCACTCTCACTCTCCTCTGTGGGAAATCTGTCTGATTTCACACTATCTGCCCCAGGGCTACATGGAACATGCAGCAAACAGGATTCTCTAAAAACCAGTTTCTGCTTGCTATGTGAAAAAGGTGAAGCTAGTTGCAGCGCCGGGGCAGAGAGTGTGAAATCCAATGGAAGCTTCGCGGAGAAGAGGAGCGTGAAAGCAGCATAAGGCTAGTGGGAAATCAGTCTCACGGTATTATTTGCCATTAGGCAGCAGGTAACTTCCAGACCCCACCAAAATGTACATCTCACTGATCACAACAGAACAGCTGTGGTCCTGTTTTGGCTTTTCTAAATGTCTGTGGGAACCTTTGAAACCAGTTTGGTCAGAGATTATGGCAGGAGGATATAAAAATGAATTCATATACCAAAATTAACAAGCTATTATTCTAGAAAGCCTAAAACCTCTCAGTTAATTTCGCATCAGAGATTCCAGCTTTGGCTTTGATTTCAAGTGAGTGTTTGCTAAACTTGCTTAGGACTCAGTTCTGCCCAGAGTAAATTATAATTCTGGCTCCCAGTTGCCAGGGCAAAGATACTCTATTGTGTTCAAGAGTTTTTTGCTCCTGTCTCTTTGCTATTTCTGTGGCCAACATTTTGATTAGAACTGGGTTAAGTGAGAAATCACCCAAAGCACAGTCCATGAAGACTGCATACTGCCTTGATGAGCAGCTAATGAGAAGCATATTCATGCCAGTATCCCCAGCAAAAGGCCAAGGCAATCATTACAGTGCAGATTTTCTCCAGCAGTGTTCACTGCAGTGCCATTGCTGTTTTCATTGTTTTCATTTGTGGCTTCTTGTCTCTGTGAAGCCCAAAGCACACAGTGTCTACTTGAATTAATGGGAAAGACAAACCATATATAAAATTGCTTCCCCGTCAGTAGAGTGCACTCTTTTCAAGACTGACATGCACAAACCACTTTAGAGCCTTCAGCAGTATCACATGATGGCTTAGAAAAAGAGCACAAGTGAAACAGCATAACTTTTTTTTCGTAAGGAAGGAGGTAGTAAGGCCCCAGTTCAGCCACTGACAAATGTATGTTTGACTTCACACAGTTGAAGAGACGTCTAGAATAAGGCTGGACAACTTCATTAATTAGTGACTGAGGAACATCAAGGATTTTGATGCACTTTCTCTATAGCAAATATGTTCAGCTGTATCCCCTCCTATGTTAAATGGTCTGTGGAATGGAGTACAGAGCACTCAGCAAATGGAGACACTTGAGCTCTAATTGCTCTGACTGAACTCCAGGCTAGTGGCTGGTCATGCATTGACCAGGGGGTCAGACTAGATGGACTGAATGGCCCCTTCCAACTCTGTGATTCCATGATCTTATGATTTTAGCCTTGTATAGCATCCCCCATTGCCCAGTCTGCTCTCCCATCCTTTTTTATAATGGGACCGACCCAGCTGAGTTTCCCACCTTAGCAGGTTGCATAAGCAAGATGCAAAACAGCTTTTCATTCAACCCTCTCCTTGGTTGATCCAAGGACTGTGGCACTGATGAAGGAGGACATCCTCAGGCTGGACAGTGACTTTGTGTCTACAATCCTCACACAGGTTATGCAAGATCACATATGTGGAAACTGCACTGATGTTCTCCTCTTGGACTGGCACCCTCTTCAGCTAGCTGGACCAGGTGAGCCCTGTCTAGGGAATGCCTGAGCAGATGGTTGTAGACTCTGGCTCTCCAGCTAGTGAAATAGCCTCACAGGAAAGTCACCCATCTTCTCCTGACATGTGTCAGCTCCTGGTGGTGATGCCACAATAGCACTATGCACAGACAAATTATTTTGATGGCTTCTGATAACAGCCATCAACTCAATCTCCATCGCTAGTCTAGATTCAAAAATGAGAGGAAAAAGGGAGTTCAACCTGAACTAATGAAATCAGAGTACTTGGTGGAAGGATTGGTAGCCCATCAAAATGGAGACTTAACTAGAATGCACCTTTTAGCATGTGTACAAGCAATAAAAACAAGAAGAGATTACTGGGCAGAGATTCAATATGCAGTTATGCACATGCACAAAACCCCCCACAAAAAGATTTAGTGCTTGCAGCCTGCAGCAAAGCTGCAGAAGCAGGCTTTGCCTCCCTATGAGGGAAGGGAGGAGAGTCAACCCGTTTAGGCACGCAATCTAGGGGGCAGGGCCAGGCCGTTGTAACGGCCAGACCTCCGCTCCCTGTGCAGTCCTTGTGGAGATCGGGCTCGAGCTTGGGTCTTGTGCGGGGTTTTGTGTGTGGGTCTAGGACTTTAGGTGTGAGTTGGGGGGGTAGTTGTGATTTGGCTGGGGAAATCACTTTGCTTCCCCGTTAGTGGTGTGGGGTGTCGGCCATTTTGGGCTTCCTTTTCTTCCTTGGGGTAGGCGGCCATTTTAGTGGGCTCTTGTTGGGTGGCCATTTTGTGGGTCCAATTTAGCTGACAAGGATGTCAGGTGGAAAAGGGTCCGGCAGGTCAAAAGGAAAAAAGCCAGCGCCCAAGGCCCTTAAGGCGCCTCCACCCCTGCTGTCATCATCTGATGAGGCAGTTAGTGATAATATTATGCAGAGGCTACGGGCGCTGGAACAGGTGTCTGGTATTTCTCCCTCTGAGGGGGGGAAGGGGTATGGCTTCCAAGAAGGAGCTCCATGCGAATGTATTAACCAGGTTGTCTATCCTTGAGGGCAGATCTGGTGCTTTCATTGCCCGCAGTGCCATGGGTCTTGGTGGTCCAGACACAGCATCAGGGTCGTCGTCAGGAGCTGCAGGACTTGGGTCGACGCTGGTGCCTGCTGGAAATGTTGGTAAGGCTGGGGACACTTCACAGGCATATGCTGGGCTGGCCTGGCCTTGGGGGCCTTTGTCACGAGCTGGGGCTGAGTCAGGCAAAGTCCAGGGGCAGTCCAAGGTCGGCAACTTGTGAGCAAGGAGGGTCCAAGGCGCCAAAACAGAATCGTAATCCAGGTATCACAGGTCAGAGGTTCAGAAGCCGAAGTCAGGGGGTCCAGAGGTCCAAGCCAAAGTCAGGAATCCAAAAGCCAAAGTCAAGAACCGGAGTGGATGCTAGGATGTCAGGTATGTGACTAGTTGCTTCCACAAAGCCTCCTCCCAAAGCCCACAGCTATATAGCCCTCTGCTGCCTGTTGCTCATTTGGGCTAATTGCTGTCTCAGAGCAGCAGCCAGGATCCTGCCGAAATTTAAGCATCCTCACACTTAGAAGGGCCAGAATCCTTTCACCACTCAGGGCTCAGGGAGCGTCTTGCTTGTGAGCGTGCCGCCCTCCTCCGATCCCTTAGGTCCTGACGAAGGCGGTCACGCACACGAGCCACCCGAGAGGGCGAGGCAGGGGGGCTTGGATCTTCTTCAGCAGGAGGCAGGGGCACTGGTGCAGGTGGCAGGGGCACAGTTCCTTCTGCAGGCTCTGCAGGCTCGGTTTCTTCTGCAGGGTCCCCAGCACCCATGACAGCCTTGGGGTTCTGCAGCGCCTGCCGAGCAGTGCATCCCTGCTGTGAATACAGGGTTTGCTTCCCCTTTAGTTACGGGCTCGTTATCAAATTGGGCTTGGCTGGTGGGTCAATGTGGCTCTAGTGGAGCTTGGCCAGGTATGGGGCAGCAGGGGGTTGCAGGCCCTTTTATGGGGAATTGGGGCGCCCCCTCTCCTTATGGGATGGTTCCTTTTACTGCATTACCCTTTGGAGATGTAGCATTGCCCTTGGGAGATGTAGCATTGCATTTGTTACCTGCAACCAGGGAGAAAATTTTAAAGGGTGAGTACGTAGATATTTTCTCCCTCCTTTTGTGGGAGTTGGAAAAAAAGGACAAAGAAGAGTTAGATGAAAAAGAGAAAGAAAAGTTGAAGAAGCGCAAAGTGAAGCAGACTTGGGCTAATTGGCTGCCTGGGTTTTTTTATCTACGCTGGGGTGATTGCTCGGGCTCAGCCTTGAAGGGCAGCTGCCCTTATCCAATACATGGACATAATTTACAAAGGGTACACGGCGTTTAGCGGGCCTGCCTGGATGCAGTATGATGAGGAGTTTAGGATGAGGGCGGCCTTGTATTCTTCCCTTCAGTGGGATAGTATTCATCAACAGCTGTGGCTGCAGGTCATGTCCCCAGCTTAACCAAATTTAGGTAATCGCTCTGATAGCGGTCATTTGGTGAACAGGTCATCTGCAAACTCCTCAGCATCGTCAGGCTCTCTCCACAGTTCAGCAGGGCAGGCAGTTCAACCCCACCTGTTCTGTTAGGAATTCGGTTCTCAGGGAGTGTGTAGCAGGAAGGCTTGCCAGTTCAAGCATGAATGCCCCATGTGTGGTGGGTCCCACTCCTTTAATAACTGCCCGAAAGCCCAGGGATGCAAGAATCCAAAGAAGCCTGGTTGGGGGGGAGGAATCTATCAGGCTGGTAAAGGGGCCCAGTCCAATAAAGGCGGATCCTCTTGAGCATTGGCTGTCTAGGTACCCATGAAGGGCGGACAGCTTTTACTTGCTAGAGGGTTTTAAGGTTGGTTTTAGGATCCCTTTTCAGGGGCCTCGGGTCCCATTTATGTCTGGGAATCTTAGTTCCGTTAAGTGCTTAGAGCAGGTTGTTAGAGATAAGATTGCCAAGGAGTTGGCTGAGGGCAAGATTTTGGGCCCTTTTCCCCATCCTCCAGTGCATAACCTTAGGGTTTCCCCATTGGGTGTTGTGCCTAAAAAGGTGCTAGGTGAATTTCGTTTGATTCACCATCTTTCCTTCCCCAGAGGGAAGTCTGTTAATGATGGGATTCCCGAGCATTTATGCTCAGTTAGGTATACCAGCTTCGACCAGGCTGTAGCTGTGGTAAGACACTGCAGGGTGATTTTAGGGGCCTGAAGGGGGTTTGGGGGCACAGTGTGTGCTTCTTCTTTTGAAGCATTTTTGTTTCATGCCGTGTCTTTAGTAGCCTTTTTCAGGGCCCTTAGAGTCAGTGAGCTGGTGGCACGGTCCAGAAATGATGTTTCTGGTAAGGCTCTGCTGCTACAGGATGTGAGGTTATCTGAGGGTCATGCAGTGATTACTGTCCGTTGCTCTAAGACAGACCAGTTTCAAAAAGGTACCACTCTTGAGCTTGGTAAATGTTCAGAGCTTGAACTGTGCCCAGTTTCTGCTTTGGCTATTTATCTGGCAGTCCGGGGGCCCAAGGAGGGTTTTTTGTTTTGCCACAATAATGGTAGCCCATTGACGAAGCATCAGTTTTGGGCTGTGACATCATGGGCTTTAGGTGAGCTGGGGTTACCTGGGGTGCGGATTGGGACCGATTCCTTTAGAATTGGTGCAGCCTCAACTGCTGCCGCTCTGGGGTATCCTTCCTCCTCCATTCAGTGCTTGGGCCATTGGCATTCATCGGCTTACAAGTCTTATGTTCGACCTTTGCTCAGTCCCTAGGTTTGCTTGTTGGTTGAAATGTTATTGGTTATGTTCTTGTTTGACTGTTTTTTCTTTTTAGATGCTATTGTTCCTGGCCAGAGGAGCCGAGTTCTCGTCTGTGGCCATAGCCACGTGTTTTGGGCCACTCATCAGGCATGGAGAACTTCAGTCGGCTCTCAGCTGGGACTCAGCCAATATGTTTGTATTGAGTGGCAGGGGTGCCAGGGCCTTCAGTGGCTGGGCCTGCTGCCTTTGTTATTCCAAGGTAGTGTGGGTCCTCCTCCTCGGGTTTTAATTGTTCACCTAGGAGGTAATGATCTCGGGCTAATTAAAGGCAAGGCCTTAGTCTGGCAGGCCCGGGAGGATTTTCAGTGCATTAGGGAGCGATGGCCTGGGACCACTATAGTTTGGTCAGCCATGCTTCCCTGCCTCGTTTGGCACAGTGCGTGTGACCCTGCAGCTATTGAGAGGGCACGCTACAAAGCTAATAAGGAAATTAGGAAGGCATTGGAAGGGGGTTTGGGCCACTATCTGCCTCATCCAAATATTTCTACAAAATTTCCGGACCTCTACAGAGGGGATGGGGTGCATCTCTCAGAAAAGGGTAATATGCTTTTCTTGAGGGATCTCCAGCAAGGGCTGCGGGTAGCTTTGGGCTTCCCGATGGGTGCTAAGCCCTAAGTAGTAGTGGCAAGTTTTCCTGGGTTTAGGGTTCTATGCAGCTAGGGGAGGACCATGAAGCATCCCCCTGGGTCGGAATTTTTTACTCCCCAGCTGATTGGCAAGTGCTGGGGTATGTTTTTTGCTTACCCTACATAGCCAAGCAGCGGATTGTGGATTTGGCTATCGGGAGGTGCTGTTAAGTAAGCGGTCACTTTAGTTGCCAGGTTTTCCTGGGTTTACGGTACTATGCGGCTAGGGGAGGACCATGAAGCATCCGCCTTTTGGGGAATTAGGGGTCTGGCATGATCAACCTTGGGGTTTGATTATCCGGGGTGGGGAGAATGCAGACTGTCCTGGAGGCTCGACTAGATGGTGCCTTCCATTGAGACGTGCGTCTGGAGTTTGGACCCTCTGGGAATTGCCCGCCCACTGGGCCAGCCTGGTGGGAGCTGTGTCACACATCTCCGGCTGGGGACTGGATCTCTTGCCCATGAATGGCAGGGGAGCGATCTGTTGAGACCCCTAGCCCTGACCAGGCCACAGTTTGGGTGTCCTTGCCATTTATTATGGTGATTAATAAAGTGGCCCATTATTTATACCAATGCATTTGTGTCTGACTCTTCATTCCGACTTTGGGGGGGGGGGCAATTAGTGCTTGCAGCCTGAAGCAAAGCTGCTAGGCTGCAGAAGCAGACTTTGCCTCCCTGGGAGGGAAGGGAGGAGAGTCAGCCCATTTGGATGCGCAATCTAGGGGGCAGGGCCAGGTCATTGTAACGGCCAGACCTCCGCTCCCTGTGCAGTCCTTGCGGAGATTGGCCCTCCCACCTGCCCTGTTTGTTATGTAGGCGATTGCTGGGTAGGAATTTGGGGGGGGGGGAGGGTAGGAATTTTTTACTCCCCAGCTGATTGGCAAGTGCTGGGGTATGTTTTTTGCCTACCTTACATAGCCAAGCAGCGGATTGTGGATTTGGCTATCGGGAGGTGCTGTTAAGTAGGCGGTCACTTTAGTTGCCAGGTTTTCCTGGGTTTAGGGTACTATGCGGCTAGGGGAGGACCATGAAGCATCCCCCTTTTGGGGAATTAGGGGTCTGGCATGATCAACCTTGGGGTTTGATGATCCAGGGTGGGGAGAATGCAGACTGTCCTGGAAACTCAACTAGATGGTGCCTTCCATTGAGACGTGCGTCTGGAGTTTGGACCCTCTGGGGAGTGCCTCTTCGCTGGGCCAGCCTGGTGGGAGCTGTGTCACACAGCTCTGGCTGGGGACTGGATCTCTTGCCCATGAATGGCAGGGGAGCAATCTGTTGAGACCCCTAGTCCTGACCAGGCCACAGTTTGGGTGCCCATGCCATTTATTATGGTGATTAATAAAGTGGCCCATTATTTATACCAATGCATTTGTGTCTGACTCTTCATTCTGACTTGGGAGGCAATACACCAACTGCCCACCCCATCTGATCAATCAACAATGGGGTGAGTTGATTTTGGTGAGTTGTGTGATCAAACCTCTTAGTTTCAAAAAGGACTGGATGAAATGTGAAGCACTTCTAGACCACACTAAGCCTGTTGCCTGATCGCACCCACAGTCTACCTTCAGCAGATACCACTTTCTTCAGGGGAAATTATCTCTGTGGTCTTGAAATCAGTTGTAATTCCAAGAGAACACCAGGTGCAACCTGGAGTTTGAAACAACTCTCAAACTTTGAAATGAAGTCCTGCTATCTAATTAGGAGCATCTAATTAGTTGCATATAGGCAAGAATGCTGTTCACTTTGTTTGAGATAAAAAGGTAAAGTTAGTCCCCTGTGCAAGCACCAGTCATTTCAGATTCTGGGGTGACGTTGCTTTCACAACGTTTTCACGGCAGACTTTTTATGGGGTGGTTTGCCATTGCCTTCTCTGTTTGGAACTTTTGAAAGTTGTGAATCCAGATGTGCAGACTTCAGAAATCTGAAGCATAGACAATATGCTGGTTTCCACAAAGCTTGTTGTTTCCCCTATTGCTCTTTGGCTGCACACACACTGCGGGAGCAACAGAGCTTCCATATGTTCCTGGCCCCCAGTCCCCCAGGGGTGACCATTTGCTCTTATCACATATTGGAGTCTCTTCCCCACCCTCCGATTTTTAAATTGGCAACTGAATATCATAGTGTTTATTGAATATTATTTAACTATGTTTATTGAAGAGCCCCGTGACACAAAGTGGTAAAGCTGCAGTACTGCAGTCTGAGCTCCCTGCTCACGACCTGAGTTCGATCTCAGTGGAAGCTGGGTTCAGCTGGCTGACTCAAGATTGACTCAGCCTTCCATCCTTCCGAGGTTGGTAAAATGAGTACCCAGCTTGCTGGGGGGAAGTGTAGATGACTGGGGAAAGCAATGGCAAACCACCCCATAAAAAGTCTGCCATGAAAACGTTGTGAAAGCAACATCACCCCAGAGTCAGAAAGGACTGGTGCTTGCACAGGGGATTACTGTTATGTTTTTATTGAATATTATATATCGTATAGCTATTAATTTATGTGTTTCATAGACAAAGATTTCCAGTAATGCCTCTTTGAGAAACAATTGTTAAGATGTGGCTACAAAGGTCGACAATATCCATCAGAGGCTATTTTATTGATCCATGCCAATATGAAAATATGTATATATGAAACCATAAATATGGACTTTTGAAAGCACTTTATTCGATTACTAAAGACTGGCACAAGCACTTTCTTCTAAATCTGAAGTGGATGAGAAGACTACTGCACTTTAAAAGACTGTTGAAAATTGCCTTTTGTGGATCATGATTAAAAACATGGACATACAAATTTTATGATTAAAAACATGGACATATGAATTTACTTGAATATTTATTATAGAAATCAATATAAGTATTTACTGAATGTTGTGGCTTTTAATGGATGTTAGTCAATTTATTAATGGATATTCTATTTTCTGGTTTCAACCTTGTTCCATGGATCTCTCTGTTTCAACCTGGAGTTTGGCAACCCTATCTACAATTTCATAAAATGTCTGTGACTGATATCCTTGACTCTGAAAGCTGGAGCTCCTCTTAAGCCTGACTAAAAAATATTTGTTAGTTTTAGTTGGAAAAGCCTGGGTACTTGCTCAAGCTGTAGAATACTGTATTTATTACTTATTTACTTCACTGGTAGAGTTAGCGAATACAGTAGGACAGGGCTTTTTTTGTAGGAAAAGTCCAGCAGGAACTCATTTGCAAGCCCATTGCAGGCTGGAGGTGGCAGAGAGGATGGACCATGTGGTCTGGGAGCGTGTGGCTGCCTAGTACCTTCCCTCTGCTGGAGATCTTTTTTTTGAGCCGGAGTCCTGGCTGAGCCAGCCAGAACTATGTTCCTGTTCATTCCTGCTCAAAAAAGCTCTGCAATAGAAGACAGTTTCCGGATTAGGGCTGTCAATCAAAAAAAATTCTGTAATATCTGGATCCGGAAATATTCAGTAATAAATTTTTTGGTATTCCGGATATTTCCAAATAGTAGTATCCAGATATATCTGAATATACTGAGATATCCGGATATATTCGGCTCCATTCTGCCCTATGGGCCATTGAAGTCAATGGCATAAGAACATAAGAGAAGCCATGTTGGATCAGGCCAATGGCCCATCCACTCCAACACTCTGTGTCACACAGTAGCCAATACACACACACACACACTGTGGCTAATAGCCACTGATGGACCTCTGCTCCATATTTTTTATCTAACCCCCTCTTGAAGCTGTCTATGCATGTAGCCGCTACCACCTCCTGTGGCAGTGAATTCCACACGTTAATCACCCTTTGGGTGAAGAAGTACTTCCTTCTATCCGTTTTAACCTGACTGCTCAGCAATTTCATTGAATGCCCATGAGTTCTTGTATTGTGAAAAGGGGAGAAAAGTACTTCTTTCTCTACTTTCTCCATCCCATGCATAATCTTGTAAACCTCTATCATGTCACCCCGCAGTCAACGTTTCTCAAAGCTAAAGAGCCCAAGTGTTTTAACCTTTCTTCATAGGGAAAGTGCTGCAAACCTTTATTTTTTTATTTTTATTTATTTATTTCGAATTTATATCCCGCCCTTCCCACGGGTGGCTCAGGGCGGCTTCCAACAATAGATCCAACATAAAATTAAGCAATATTTAAACATATAAGGGAATAAACATTTAAAACAGATAAAACCATAAATATTAATAAATATTCGAAATATATATAAAAGAAATCTGGCAAGTTGCATTAAGTTCTCAAGCTAGGTATAGCTTCTAGTTGGCCTTTTTGCACTTTTCCCAATGCTATAATATCCTTTCTGAGGTGCAGTGACCAGAACTGTACACAGTATTCCAAATGAGACCGCACCATCGATTTATACAGGGGCATTATGATACTATGCAACATAGGGTATATTGGAAGCTGCCTGGAGGGGAGGGGATTTGGGGGTGAGCCCCCAAAATTGCAGTAGAGCTTCAGGGGACTCTCCCCCAAGGAACCCGCAAGTCCAAAAAAAATTGGACTAGGGGGTCCCTATCCCTTCATTATACCCTATGGGCCATTGAAGTCAATGGCACAACATAGGGGAGGGGGTTTGGGGGAGATTCCCCAGAATTGTAGCGGAGCTTCAGGGGACTTTCCCCCAAGAAACTTCCCAAGTCCCAAAATGTTTCGACCAGAGGGTCCCATTCCAGGGGCACCCGAAGAGGGTGCCTCTATTCCACCATAATACCTTATGGGCCATTGAAGTCAATGGCACAACATAAGACATAATCAAAGCTGCCATCATCACTCACAGTCTCTCTATGGTAAGTTGGCAACACAGCAGCAGCAACAATATGGAGATTAGCTTCTCCTTTCCCCCTTCCTTGCACACAACAGCTCTGAACCATTTGCAAAATGCATGGTTGTGATTGGATCAGGGGTCTCCTCCTTCCCTCCCCACAGACAGAGGCAGGAAAATCCCTGAGCATTGCATTTTGCAATCTGCAAAATGCATGATTGTGATTGGATCAGCCCCCCCCCCTCACCCCAGCAAGAGGCGGGAAAAGCTAAGGGAGCGGCAGGAAAGGCAATCACAGACTGCCTTTTGCTTTGCCCAATTGCTTTCTATGGACAACAGGGCTTTACCGAAAATTTCTGACTACTATTAGGAATTCCAGAAATAGGCTCAGATGCCTATCCAGAATTCCCTAATTTCAAATTTTACTGAAAAGGCAGTTTTCGGTAAATATTTGATAAATCCTTTACCGAATTGACAGCCCTAGTCCAGATGCAGGATGATCCTGACAGGCTGGAAAACTGGACTAAAACCAATAAAACAAATTTTAATAGAGATAAATGTAGAGTACCGCATTTAGGTAGGTTAAAGTCAATGCATAATTATAGGATGCAAGAGACTTGTCTCGGCAGTAGTATGTGCAAAAAGGATCTAGGGGTCTTAGTGGACCAAGAATGAACATGAGTCAGCAGTAGCGAAAAAGGCAAATGTTATTTTGGGCTGTATCAACAGAAGTATAGTGTCCAGATCACATGAAGTGATGGTATCACTTTACTCTGCTCAGATCAGACCTCACCTAGAGTATTGTGTTCAGTTTTAGGCACCACAATTTAAGAAGGATGTAGACAAGCTGGATCATGTTCAAAGGAGAGCAACAAAGATGGTGAGGGGTCTGGAGACGAAGTCCAATGAGGAAAGGCTGAAGGAGCTGGGTATGTTTAGCCTGGAGAGAAAATGACTGAAAGGTGATATGAGAGCCATCTTAAAGTACTTAAAGGCCTATCATTTAAAGGATGATGCAAAGTTGTTTTCTGCGGTCTCCCAATAGGTTGAAATTAAACCAGAAGAGTTTTTGACTAAAAATTAGGATGAACTTCCTGACAGTTAGAGTGTTCCTCAGTGAAACAGGCTTTCTCAGGAAGTGATAGGCTCTCCTTCTTTGGAGATTTTAAAACAGAAGCTAAAAGGCCATTTGACAGCAATGCTGATTCTGTGAATTTAGGCCGCTCATGAGAAGGAGAAAGGAAGGGTTGCATCAGTGCTTTGATCTCATGGCCATTACATACCTAGGGAAATGCTGTTTGCCACTTGAGGGGTCAGTCAGCAATTTTTCTCCAGGGCAGTTTTGCCAAAGATCCTAGAGGGTTTTGGGTTTGTTTTTGGGTTTGTTTGTTTTTTGCCATCTTCTGGGTGTCACTGGGTGTGTTTGCGGGGAGGTATTTATGAGTTTTCTGCATTGTGTAGGGAATTTGATTAGATGACCTTGGAGGTACCTTCCAAGTCTATGATTCTATTTATACCTTGCCTGGAGAAAATTACTGTTTTGGAGGGTGGACTGTGTGGCATTATACCCTGTTGAGGACCCTTCCCTTTCCAAACCCCACTCTCCTCAAACTCCACCACAAAATCTCCAGGACTTTACCAACCAGGAGCTGGCAACCCTAGTCAGGCCTGGCCCCAATAAATGTTCCATCAAAGGCCAAAGCAGGCCTGGAGAGGGCCCTGCCCACTCCCACAGCCTTTTACTCACAGGAAACCCAGCCTGGAATACTGTGGTTGCCTAGCAACAGCCTGTTCATCTGAGTGAATCCCTTGCTTAAAGCTACAAACAGTCCTTTTATTATTATTGCATTTTTCAAATCCTCCCAGTTTCGGGGGGTTTTAGATTTCACATTTTTCTGTGAACCTGGGGTCCTTTTCAGGTTTATAGAAAGATATGTCTTGCCTGTTCACACCTCCAGTCACTGAAGTATCCAAAGATTTTCTGACTTGGCTACTAGCATATAAGATGTAGACCCTGAATGCAGTTCTTCACAGATGCTCCTGAATTTTCAACAAACTTCTTTATTTGAATTTGTGACTCTAACTTGGAGGTTAGCCCAAACCATTGGGATAAAAAAGTTTATTTGTAATCTAGGCCTTGCAAATAATTTGTGCTAAAGCATTAAGGCAAATACAGTAGAAAAGGATGGGGAAACTTACTCACCAAAGGAACACACTGGAAATGTTTTACATTGCGTTTTCAAAGTTATTAAACTCTGTAATCATATAGAGTTGTGGCAATTGTCTTTAGAGCTTCCTCTTCACAGTTATCTGTCTTGTCTTGTATATATTTATTATGTTTTAGGTTAAAACATTATTATTCTCCCATGCATTTGTGGATGGATCTGAAGGCAATTGGTTGTTTAAATTGGTATTTTTTAAATTAATTTGTGTCTCTGCTTAGATGCTGCTCGGTTTCATGGTTCTGGCTTCTGAAACAGCAGTTTTATATGTGGAAACTTATTTACATTGTAGGGTTTTATTTCCCAGCATTTATGCTGTAGTTTTGGTATTATTTTATACACTATTTAAAACTGTTTTTCTTTTGTGATCTACTACTTTTACCTTTAGCTTTAATTTTTATAAGCCACCTAATAAACTTTTAGCTGATCTTAGAAAAACAAACACACATGAAGACTAGAAGCCTTTTTATTTAATACAAATTAGTATTATCAAGGTTCTAACAAAAGCTTATAGGCTGTCTAAAGCACTGAAGTGGCCCTTGCTGTAATACACATTCATTACACATTAAACTACTTGCAGTGAAGCTTATATTGCCAAGGTAATCATTAAGATACATGAGACAAAAATAAAGTTGAAAATTACTAGAACACCCCCCACCACCACCACCACCACCACCACCGCCAATTGTGGCTTGTGGATTGAAAAAGGCCACACCATTTACTGGAAGAGGAGAAAGCTGCATGATGGTCCAAAAGTCAGTGCTAGCTACCAGCATGAAAATAAGCTCATTCTCAAAAATGTAAATCACAAGCCATAAAGAGAAGATTTCAGAAGGAAGGAACTTAACGGAAACAACTTTCTCTCACAGGATCTGTAGGTGTTGCTACCTCTTTCTCAATCAAGCTCAGGTTAGAAGAAACACAGCCTTCAGTAAGTCAACATTACTGAAGAATAGCAGGTTGTCAGCAAGTAACCTCAGAAGCCTGTCACTATGCTGGAAAATGCCTGCAGTAGCCCTGACAGCTAGACCAGAGCAAAAATTTTGGAAGGGAAGTAATGAAAAGAACATGCAGTGCAGCATCTGCCTAGCAAATAAGCATTCCTGGTTACTGACCAGAGCAATGCAATGAATTCCAGGAATGCATGCTGCAGTCTGAGTGGATCCAGGAGAAAAATAATACTGTATGTTCCTTGGGAAGACAAGACACCAAGCTTTTCAAAAACTGTGTTAGGCAAGGTTGTATTGTGAGGGAAAGACAATTTGCAAGGGCCTGCCTGGGCCACCCTGAAATGTTTGAACATCACAATCCTGTGCAGAATTACTACAGTTTGTCCAGTCAGTTCACTAGGCTCAGATTGGTGTAACTCTGCACATGATTATATTGGGACTTTCTTCCTTGATTTTAAAGTAAGCATTTGGTCCTTTTGATGGTAGAAAGTGCCATCAAGGAGCAGCCACTTACAGCAACTCTGCAGAGTTTTCAAGGCAAGAGGTGGTTTGCTATTGCCAGCCTCTGTGTAGCAACCCTGTCCTTGGAGGTCACCCATCCAAGTAATAACCAGGGCCAACCTGACCCATCTTAAGGTTTCAAATTTTCAGGGTGTAAGCTTTGGAGAGGTAAAGCTCCCTTCATCAGATACAAGTAGGGATGGAGATCCCTGAGTTCTTATTCTTGCTCAAAAAGGGCAAAGAATCCTCATAGAAGGATGAAGGGTAGTTTACTTAAAGGGTACTTGGGAGTGCCTGCCAGACAGACTCATGACTGCACCTGCAAAAGCATAGCAGGGGGCAACCTCATGCCTATCCCCTCCTTTACTCCATACATGGCTTAATGATGATATTATATATATTGCTACTGTAGCATAGTGATTTAGAGAGCACGCGTAAGGACCCTATTCAGCAATCCTAGGTTGACTCAAAAGTAAGTCCCAATGGGTTTTACTCTCAATAATGTGTTCTTAAAATTGCAGCATTAGTCACAGTAATCTTTCCATATCAGAAGCCAGCAAGAGCCATAGCTCTGCCTGCAAAAAGCCACATTTGTTGTGATCAGTTTCAATTAAAAGGTAGTAGGACTGGAAATTGACCTCTTCTTGAGTCCTTGAAATGATTTGCTGCCAGTTGGTGCTGGCAAGTTTGTTCAAATGTCAGAGTATGGCAGTTTCACATGCTCATATCTCACTGGAACATGAATGTAAATCAAACTGCATATTGTGACCCAAGACTGACAAAGAAATGAAGCTCCAAATCATCTGTATTATGCTTACTTCAAGGATGTAGACATAATATCTTATTTTTTGTAAAGTGGGCAAATATGAGGCACAAAAACAGGACTTACAGTGGAACTTGCTTGCAAACAATCTGAATTGGATATTGCCTTCAAAGCAAATCAAGCACAGCTGGAGTGTTTACTAACATATCTGCAAGAGATCTCTTAAAAATAAGGTACCTATCTGCCAGAAGATCGCTCTTTATTTTCCTTTCTTTGAAATTGTCATGAAGCTTTGACTTCAGATAAGAGAACTATAATGAAATAAAGGCAACATTGTTTAGCTGTCAAAATGAATTTGATGTGTGACATATATAGGAAGGAAAAAAACAAGACAAGAATGGATATTGGGTTCCTGAAATTTATTTGAGATGGGAAAAATCTTTCTTTCTTTCTTTCTTTCTTTCTTTCTTTCTTTCTTTCTTTCTTTCTTTCTTTCTTTCTTTCTTTCTTTCTTTCTTAAATTAAATTTAGCCCTTCGGGTTTTATAGAAACCAGTTTAGTGTTTTTTCATTTCTTTCATTGCTACATAAAAGGCAAGGGAATAGCTATTGATTAGAGATGTATAAATAATGCACAAGAGTACTTACTATTTTTGCTACTTAAAAAAAAAACCCTTTATTTTAAGTTTTATGATATTTTACTGGCATATGTTAACAGAATAATACAATATGTACATGGATGAAATGTTTCAATTTCCCTTTCCTGTGAAGATCATCTGTACAAATAAAAGTTAGAATGTGGATAATACCTAATCAGTATTATAACCATTGTCAGGGCCGGCTCACCCACTAGGCAAACTAGGTGGTTGCCTAGGGCACCAGGAGGTAGGGAGCGCCGAATTGGGCTTCCCCCTCCCAGTGCTTATGGCAAACGTCTAGTTTGTCTCTCTCCCTCCTCGTTACTGCCAGCCCTCTGCTGCTGCAAGCCCCCTGCCACCACCGCCCTGCTTCTCTTCGTGGCACTGCCAGGCAGCACTGCACTCTGTCGCTGCCCCCCACACCATGCTGTACCGAGGCTGGTCCTTATTGGCTTCAATGTGGCTGGTGTAGCTTCTACTTCTTTGACGAGCCCATGCCGCGAGAGGAGACTTTGCTCCCCCTCACTTCTGGTTTCGGGAAGGAGGAGCAAAGTCTCCTCTCACATCATGGGCAGTGCCACAAAGGGAGGGGATGGGGACAGCGGGTAGGGAGTCTGCCTGGGGCACCATGTGCCCACAGGCTGCTGCTGACCATTGTAGGATAATGTATGCATAGTTACACAAATAAGTAAATACTGGGATGTGATTGAACTCTTTTTGCCAAGACCAGAAAAATCCTGATCCTTGTACATGGGCTCCCTCTGGAACTGTTATTATGAGAGTCCAAGTACGTTATGGGACTCAAAGGCAGAGATATAAGCCTTAGTGTTAGCTAGACTTCAGGATGTTTCCCAACCCCTATAATCTAATGGTTCTTTCAAGGATTGTTTCACCATGATTGTTAAAGAATACCAAGCTTCAGTGCTTGACTTTGTCAAAGATGTTGTGTCATGGTTGACAAATAGGGCTAGTAGAGATAAGAGAAGCCATATTGGATCAGGCCAATGGAACATCCAGTCCAATGCTCTGAGTCACAAATTGGCCAAAACTCAGGTGCCATTAGGAGGTTCACCTGTGGGGCCAGAATTCCAGAAGCCCTCCTACCATTGCCTCCCAAGCACCAAGAATACGGAGCATCACTGCTCCAGGCATAGTGCTGCATTTATTCTTTGTGGCTAATAGCTACTGATGGACCTCTGCTCCACATGTTTATCTATCTCCTCCTGAAGCTGCCTGTGTTGGTAGCTGCCATGATTTCCTGCGGCAGTGAATTCCATGTGTTAATTACTCTTTTGGGTGAAGTACCTCCCTTTATCTGTTCTAAGCCCACTGATCGCAGGATCTTGTATTGTGAGAAAGGGGAAAAAAGTACTTCTTTCTCTGTCTTCTCTATCCCATGCATAATTTTGTAAAACTCTATCATGTCACCCCTCAATCATCATTTCTCCAATCTATAGAGCCTTAACCTCTTTAACCTTTCTGCATAGGGAAGGTGCTCTACCGCCTTAATAATGTTAGTTGCCCTTTTCTGTACCATTTCCAATGCTATAATATATTTTCTGAGGTGTGGTGACCAGAACTATACACAGTATTCCAAATAATAACTCCCAACATAGCATTTGCCTTTTTAAAAAATTGCATTTGCACACTGAATCAATGTCACGTTCTCAGGGTGCAGATAGGCAGGAGTCCAAAACCAGACCAAGGTCAAAGTCCAGGAAGTCAAGCAGGAGCCAAGACACCAATGCAGAATCACGAACCAGAATCAGAAGTCAATGTCCAAAAGCCAAAAGGTCAGGGTGCCAAGGAAATCAAGCAGGTCAAGATCAGGAATCAGGAAGGAGCGTGGATGCAAGCCAGAAAATAGACTTGCTTCCACAAGGTTACCAGGTCCTAGGTGAGAGCTATATGGAAGTCTCAATCAGCCTGATCCCTGGGTGGAAGTGACTCTGCTAGAACTCAGGGCTGAAAGATCTGAAGCATCGGCGTGCCTCATGTCTTCGCTCTGAAAGTTCCTTCTGGAGCCTGCTTTGAACTCTTGAGATGGGAGGAGGAGAGCTTAGAGGAGATTGATCGTCAACAGCTGACACTGCTGCCTGGCGAATGATTGATGGTCCAGCTGCTGTTTGTTCAGCTGAGGAACTGGCTGGCAACTCTTCCAGGTCTGTTAACCCTTCCAGCTCCTCCTTGTCAGGGCTCATGACAATCAACATTTTCAGTGAGTTACCTACCATGACTCCAAGATTTCACTCCTGGTCATTTACCACCAGTTCAGACCCCATCAATGTATGTTTAAAGTTAGGATATTTTGCTCCAATATGCATTACTTTGCACTTGCCCATATTGAATCTTATTTGCTACATTGACACCCATTTGCCCAGCCACAGCAGATCCCTCTGGAGCACCTCACAGTTCTCTCTGGTTCTCACCACTCTGAACAACTTAGTGTCATCTCAAACTTAGCCACTTCACTGCTTACTCCCAAATCATTAATGAATAAGTTATAAAGCACTGGACCTAGTACCGAGCCCTGTGGTACCCACTGCTTACTACCTTCCACTGCCCAGTTATATTCAATCTCTGCTACCTGTTAATTAATCAGTTTCTAATCCACAAGAGGACTTGTCCTCTTATCACATAACTGCAGAGTTTACTTAGGAACCTTTATGAGGAACTTTATCAAAAACTTTCTGGAAGTCTAGTAAACAACATCTATTGGGCCATCCTTGACCACAAGTTAGTTCATCCACTCAAAGAAATTTAAAAGTTTAGTGAGACAAGATCTTCCCTTGCAGAATCCACACTGATTCTTCCTCAATAGCTTTTGTTCATCAATGTTCTTACTAATTCCATCTTTAATAATGAATTACGTAAATTTACTCAGTATCAACATTAGACTGACTGGCCTGTAATTTCCTGGATGTCCTCTGGAACCTTTTAAAACTACCTTCCAGTCCTCAGGAATGGAGACAGATTTTAGTGATAGATTGCATATTTTTGATCCTAAGAAGGCAAAATCTGCCACCTTCAGACAATCCTAACATGTATCCAGACAACAGGAGATTCTCTGGGCTCTGCTCATCTTTCATTTTTTGAATGGAAAACATATTGATATATTACTGCAGTACTGCAACAATCTTGATTCTATGCTTTTGCAACAATGTTCAGATGAAAGAACTACATGGGGGAAGGGGTGGATCTTCCATTGTAAAGACTGCCTAGCTCAGGGGTCCCCAACCTTTTTGAACATATGAGCACCTTTGGAATTCTGACATGGGGTGCTGGGCACAACCACAAAATGGCTGATGCAGGATGTGGAGCCAACCACAAGATCACTGCTACTAGAGGCAATGATGCACACAGAGAAGAAGCCCACATGCATGGGAGAAGAGGGCAATTAAAAAATACCCCAGGAAATGGAGATGATAACAATCTGGGGCTTGCAGCCTGCAGCATAGCTGCTAGGCTGCGTCAACCCAGTTTGCCTCCCTGGGAGGAAAGAGTTAGGGGTTGCCCATTTGGGCGTGCAATGTAAGGGGCAGGGTCTGGCGGTTTTAACGGCCAGACTCCCACTCCTTCTTTTCACTCCTGGTGAAGATCGGCCCTCCCGCCCGCCCTGTCTATTATGTAGGCTTTTGCTGGTTGCCCTGTTTGGGGGGCCGGGTAGGAATTTTTTGTGCCCCAGCCGATTGGCAGTTGCTGGGGTGTGTTTTTTGCCTACCCTGCATAGCGGTACAGTGGATTGTGGATTTGGCTATCAGGAAGTGCTGTTTAAATAGGTGGTCACTTTAGTTGGCAGGTTTTTGGGGTTTAGGGCACTATGCGGTTAGGGGAGGACTGTGAAGCATCCCCCTTTTGAGGAATTAAGGTTCTGGCATGGTCAGCCTTGGGGTTTGGAAACCCGGGTTTGGAGAATGCATACCATCCTGGAGGCTTGGCTAGAGGGTGCCTTTCCGTCAAGATGTGCGTCTGGGTTTGGGCCCTCTGGTGCATGCCTACCTGCTGGGCCTGCCTGGAGGGAGCTGAGGCACTCAGCTCCAGCCAGGGGCTGGGTCTCTCACCCACTAATGCATTGTGTCTGACTCTTTATTCCGACCTTGGGGGGCAAACACTGTGGCAGCTGATAGTGACACAGTATTATTTTAATCTGCATAGCCAGCCAGATCTTCAATGGCAGATCAGAAACCCTGTTTCATGTGAACCCCATCTAGTTTCTAAAAAGTTTGTGTGCCAAGAAAGGTGTCAGCGGGTTCCATAGTGTCCAAGGCACCATGTTGAAGAACCCTGGTCTAGCTCCCCAGGTGAAGCTGGTGGAGGGAAAACCCAACACCAGTTACCTTGCTAATATTATTCTTCTACCTAGAAATTGCTGGAACTAGGGCTTTTTTGTGACAAAACTCACCTATACTGAGTATCAGCACCTCGAGGGGGGGGGGCGGTTTCTCCCAAGTCGTGATCCTCATGTGCCAGCCCACCCCTCAGCCAGAGAAAGGGAGCGAGGACCCTCAGGAACAACCAAATGGAGATCCGCAGAGGGTGAGGGAATTGGTGGAAACTGGTGCAACCCTATATATGAGTACCGGTGCCATTTGTAAAATAAAAACAAAAAAAAAGAACACTGGCTGGAACCATTTGGTCCTTATGCTGTGATTTAATTGGAGTACACCTTAGGGACACAGCTCCCATCCTACTGCAGCAGGTATGGCTTGGGGCTAAGAAGCTCTTAAGCTGATTGAACAAGTGGAAGGTCTAGTATGCATTCCCTTCTTCTCTGCATTCAGAACATGCTATAAATGAAGTCCAAGGAAAGCTAGTGTTAGAACTCGCTATGAGACTTGAGGGCTGGTTATGGACAGTCACAGTCCTCTATAAAACCTTGACAGTTCTCAGCCTAGATAATGTGCCAATCATTTTAAGAGCTTGGAGATAATACTGGCATTTCCTACCCCACAGTTCCATTAATTCTAGCTGCACCCCTGGCATGCAGCACAGGGAGTATGGGTCTAGTGGGGTAGAAAGCACAGCTGCTGCAAACTCTTCTACAATTTCCACATACTCTTCATCTTGCCTCTTGCCAACAGAGATAATCCCCATGCTCACATGCATGGGCAGCAGAGATGTGTTCCCAAATGCTGCTATGGAACAATTCAGAGTGTTTTTTCTGGAAAAGAAGTGCTAGAACACTCAAGAGGGAAATGAAGAAACACAAAGCTGCCCCTCGTGAACTTTTAAACTTTTTTTTTTTTTTTGAGAATTTTGTTTCCATGAAGAGGTTCCAGAACTCTGTTTTGCCACATTCCCCGGGGGCAAAAAAAAAGCACCACAGAACATAAACATTACATCTGTAGACATACAAGCATAGTCCTTAAATACATTGATTTCAACAGACTTAGAGCACACTTAGCTCCAAAATGGATTATGTTCACACTATATACCATTTTGAAAACAATACAGTTAAAATAAATGTAATCATCAAGTGTTAAGGCACTTGTTTTACTATAATAGTTATGTTATCACTGTAAATTTTATTTTGCTATATTTGCAAAGTGTATAAGATGAAGTGCATTGATTTATTAAATAGGTGAAAAAAATAATTGATAATGAAATCCTAAATTTTATGTTTTGTTTTCCTTCCTTTCTTCTTCAAATGTTAATGTATTTTCAGCTTTTATCATTCTTTTCGAAAACCATAAGACAAATTGCTATTTGAACAGACTCTTGGTAATTTAAATAGGGTGGCCTTTGTAGTCGTCAGCTTTTAAAAAGATGTTATGGCTGTCTGAAGATAAAATCTCTGCTCTTTGTGTTGCATTAACAGAATGCATAAGTATTTTACAGTCTGATTTATATGTTAACTCAGATGTAATTTCAGTGGCGTTACTCCCAGGTAAAGTGTGTATAGGACTTCAGCCTAAATACAGTAAGAACTCTTTACAGATGAAATCCCTCTTGAGACACAAGGTCCAAATCTAAATAAACAAAAGCTCAAGGCCATTTGGATTTGTGAAGTTCACTTTCATTTGCTTATATTTTTAGGAAAACCATTGTCTTCTGTAATTTGTCATTATTTGGGGAAAATCCTGTTAGGAATTTAATTAGAAAGTGAGGAGGAAAAGAAAATTATTCAGTGGTAGCCAAACTCTGAGAATAAGGAAGGAGCGTGTGATATGTAGAAAGGTTAAAATACAGACCTGCATTGTTTGGGGGAAAGCCTGTTGTTTCCTTTATGTCTAACTGATCTGTGTCAGAAGCCCTCTTGAATTTCTACAAGAATAGAGCTTCAGATCATCTGCATTCAGTGCCAGAGTCACGGCCCTGGAACCGATAATTGCCTCTGACAGGATTTAATTACCTTCTCCAGGACCTTTTCTCTGTTTGATTGGAGACCACCCCCTGCCTCCGATCAAATCAGACAGTAATAACACACTGAAGCACAGCAGCCAATCACGAGTCAAGTCTGAACAGTGACCTTGCTGAGTAGAAGCTGATTGGCGGTGTCAGCCTTGTCAACTGTGTCAGTGAACCATCAGACAAGAAAGGGGGAGAGAGGGAGAAAAAGAGAGCAAGAGCAGAAGATAAGAGAACAGCATTAATGCTAATGGAGTCTGTCAGCATGCGTGGCTCGAGGTTGCATTTCAAGTGTGGCGATGCACAAGAACAAAAATTGTGGCAAATCTAATTCAAACCTTATATAGAAGCTTCGGTGTAGCTAAAATAAAAAGAGCCACATGCACACAATAGGAGAATCACCCCCTCCTCCAAAAATACTCCTCCTGCAAAATACTTCGAGTGAATTTCTCAGTTTTCATTACCACCATTTTATTAGGAAGCTAGGGAAAATATTCATAATGGACATATACCTCAAGAGCTTGAATGCTTAATATTTTAACCTGTCACATCCTAGGATTGTCTCAATTATGGTAATGTTAATGTTGAATCTACAGGTACTTTTTAAAAGCAAGGAATACATTCTTTCAGAAGCAATTCTTTAATTTACTGAGGGAATCAATAAGTGCAATTGCTTTCTCAAAGCAATTGCATTGCAGGCATGGAATAGTCTGAAAAGGTGATTGGACTCAGGCTAAAATATAGCTGAGGGCACACCTACATGACAATCATTGATGGCTATTCACCGTGCATTGATGCTGTCATTTGTGCGCTGAAATTTCAGCTCTACACATGTCATGCTTCAGGGGACAGCTGTGTTTTTCAGAGGTGTGCAGATGCTTAGTTTGTATTAGGTTAGTCTTATATGCCACAAGTGCATTACTGTGGTCCACTTAGCCAATGAACTAGGTAGTATGTCTGTACTGTTCCTGACCCCTCTTATCAGTATGCATTTTATAGTCCGGGTAGTGCTGTTCTAGGATCTGGAGGGGAGAGATGGTTTTGACAAGAACACTGGAACTTGCAGATTTTTAAGTATATAATAGAAGTGAAGGAGCTAATGAGACTGATTTACTCTTCCTCTGCCTGAGGCTGACTCATATATAAGGGCATGTGTGATTGCATGGCAAGACTGGATTTGGAGAACAGGCATACTTTAGTGGTCATCCTTACCACATATGACCACGAAGTTGCTGAATTTTAGAAAAATGCATGACAGTACAGTCTGGCAAAATAATCACATACACACAGGCAGAAACAGAATTTTGAGGGATGTGTGTCCTGCATTATGCCAAAAATTGAATCCTTAAACACATGGAAAAGTACATTTTGATCTTCAGCACTGGATGGTAAAAATATGCCACACACTCTTTTTTCCTGATACAGTAAAGACTTGGAAATTGTGATTTTTAGCAAAATACCATGGGAGTGGGGAGTTAGAAAGCCTCTCCTCCCTGCTGGTCTTCTCATAGAATTATGATCCCAATGACATATTTTAAAAACTTGTTTAAAAATGATTAAAGAACTGTATGTAACATCTACCATGTAGTGAAATTAGTTATCTCTAATAAGACAGGTGAACCCTTTAAAGCTGTGAGAATGAAGCTAAGGGGCCATGCATCCACCACAATGAGGGACTGCCATTCTTTCTTAAAATGTGGATAGTGACTTACTGGAACCAGAATTCTAACCTATTTGTCCATCAGATCTACTCCTCACTTTGTAAGCCAAATGTGTGTAAGACATATACTGCTTTCTTCTAGTCACAGATAAATACAATTTTTCTGCTTGGTTGAGTAGCTGAACACTGTTTCAGTTCTGCCTAGATACACCATTTGAAATGAACCATTCCCCTAGGGTTTGGGAGTGGGAGCATCTCAAAACTTTAGTTTACTCCTAACACTGATTTCCTAAACTGATAATAACAATATTTACAATCTAAGAACCTATTTAGGTCTCATTTCCCTCCTTAATTTTTCTGGTCATAGCCATGCACTAAAACACAAAAGAGAGTCAGTGTGACACAGTGCATGGCCAGGGAGTCCTGGGTTCAAATTCCCATTTAGCCCTGAGGTTTACTGGGTGATGCTGGACCAGTAATTCTCTCTCTATCTAACTTATTTCACAGGACTGTTGTGTGGAAACAGATGACCATGTACAGGGCCCTGAGCTCCTTGGACAAAACAAATTAGAAGAAAAGATACCTCTTCCTTCATTTTCCATTTGATATATAACCCAGCTGAAGGTCTGTAATAGCATATGAAAACACATCTTGATAAATAAAATCTAATATCCAATCAAGTTATGAAATAGTATTAATGAAAACAGGCTAAGATCACCCCATTATCTCCTTATCTCCTGACCAAACACAAAATGTTTTACAACATATAACGACACTGTGAATGCAAATGCTAGTTTGATGTAGTGGTTACATATGTGGACTTTTATCTGGGAGAACCAGGTTTGATTCCCCACTCCTCCATTTGCAGCTGCTGGAATGGCTTTGGGTCAACTATAATTCTCGTAGAGTTGTCATTGAAAAGACAGCTTCTGTGGGAGCTCTCTCAGCCTCTCCTACCTCACTGGGTGCTTGTTGTGGGGAAGAGGAAGATCAAGGAGATTGTGAGCCACTCTGAGACTCTGATTCAGAGAGAAGGGCAGGATACAAATCCAATATCATCATCTTCTTCATTACTGTAAATGTACTCTTAGCAAGTTCAGCAAGTGGACACTGTTAATATATTAACATAGATTCTCAAAGTTTGAATCAGGCAGTTTGAGAATAGCCTCTCCAAATATGTGTTCATTTATACTGTTTTATTTATTGTGTACAGTTGGTATATTGCAAAGACACAAATTCCGCACCAAAAAAAATTAGGCATGACTATTTGTGCTGTTAAATCATTGAATAAAAATTTAAAAATTCATTGTCCGTTCCAATGATTAAAAAATTCAAAAGTCCATTCCAATGATTCTGCCTTCTCATTGCCCCCCAAGTCGGAATGAAGAGTCAGACACAAGGTATTGGTAAAACTAAAGGCCACTTTATTATATAAATAAACAAGATGGCAAGGACAATTAAAACTGTGGCCTGGTCAGGGCTAGGGGTCTCAACAGACCACTCCCCTGCCATTAACGGGCGAGAGACCCAGCCCCCCCAGCTGGAGCTGTATGTCACAGCTCCTGCCAGGCCGGCCCAGCAGGGAGGCACACCCCAGAGGACCCAACCACCAGATTCATGTCTCAATGGAAGGCACCTTCTGGTCAAGCCTCCAGGATGGTCTGCATTCACCCACCCTGGGTTACGAACACCCAAAAGCAGATCCTGCAAGACCCCTAACTCCCCAAAAGGGGGAGGCTTTCCATCCTCCTTTAGCCGCATAGCACCAAAAACCCAGTAAAACCTGCCACCCCAAGTGACCAACCTATTTAAAGGCACCTTTCCATGGCCAAATCCACAATCCACTGATATGCTATTCAAGGTAGGCGAAAAACACACCCCAGTCAACAGCCAATCAGCTGGCTAGTAAAAAATTCCTACCCGGCCCCCCAACTATGAGGCGACCAGCACTTGCCTACATAACAAACAAGGCGGGCGGGAGGGCCAAGCTATCCACGAGGGACTGAAAGATGGGGGCAGAGTCCTGGCAGTTACAGCGTCCAAGCCCTGCCCCCTCAAACGCACGCCTCAACAGGCTGACAAGTGCTCCCTTCCCTCCAGGAAGGCAAATAAATTCCCCAGCAGTTGAGCTGCAATGCAGCCGGCTGCCGGAAATTCCTACTGAGGAAACGTCTTATAGTTGCTTTGTGACCTATATCTACGTGTATTCTGGTCTTGTGGATGGCTCTATATGTGCACTATTTTAGGTCTGTACTAACCCACTGTGGATCTTCCACATGGGAGGAGAGACAAAAACTATTGTGCAAAATTTCTTCAACATTTTAGTTCAAACATGCTAGTATTTTCCACACCTTTGCTACTTTTAAAAATTAGGGACATTTTAATAACAAATTCAACAGTGAAATGTAAAGATGATAATGCATTTCTTCCTTTCTGTATGGCTCTAACAGACAACTGAGTTCCACAACAAGCCCTCTTAATTCCCCAAAGAGGCCTGATTTTATACTTAATTAAGCAGTAAAAGTGGATGTAGTATGTTTATTGTCTCTATTACAATGAAATGTCTGGCTCCCCACCCCCAGTATTTGTGTGAATTGCTTTATCTCCCTGGTAACCTCTCCTTGGAAAAACTCTGCATGGTGCTAGCTACAGGTTGGGCCCAGTTGCATGGTGGGAACTGCACAAACTTGCAGAGGGCACCTCAATTTCCCCTGTGTCCCTCTCCCAGCATTCCTTCCTCTTTTCTCCAACCAGGCAGCCCCCATATATTCATCTTTCCCTGTTTCATTTTCTGCTTCCCACCAATAGACCAACCAGCCAGCCAGCCAACCAGCTTCCCTTTTATTTGCCCTTGCATCATAGTTCAGCTATATTATTATTTATACCCCACCTTTGTCCACAATGGGGACCCAAAACATTTTTTCTCCTCCATTTTATTTTCACAATGACCCTGTGAGGTAGGTTAGGCTGAGAGTGCATAACTGGACCAAGGTCACCCAGGAAGCTTCCATGGCAGACTGGAGATTTGAGCCTGAATCTCCTAGATCCTAATCTGAAACTCTAATCACTACATCAGATTGGCTTTTATTTGGTGGCTGTTCTTGAGCAAGTAGCAAGTTCTGAGTGGTTGCTGCTGGGCCTGACCCCAATACGTCCACTCTCAAAGGTCAAAACAGCCCTGTTCCTTCCCCCCCCCCCCCGTGTTTACTGACAAAAAACAAAATCTGAAGGTTGGCAATACAGTTGTGGTTGATTGCCTAGCAACGGCCACAGCAGTAATCCCCCCAACGCAGAGCTTGCTTAAATTTTGGCTCAGCATAGCTTAAGGTTTGAAAACCTTGCTGAACCATGGAAAATGGCCATTCAAGTTAAGTTCTGGCAATAATGATCTCAGTAATATGAAAAGCAGAGGGCTGACATGAACTAGAAGTATGGGGGAGTAGACTTCTAAAAAGACTTGCTATGACCTAGGAACGCTATGATTTGGTTTGATTTGCGATTAACTTACCAATTCTGTTTTGCATCTGCAGATGCTTTTTGGGCAAGTTTTACAAAACAGGGGTTTCAAATGGCAGATTCCCCCCCTCCCCCCGCAAGTGCGTATTCTGATACTGGGAAGTGCCACTTGGAACTTTGGTGCAGGTAATGTGTGGAGAAGGAAGCATATTGCCTAGGCAACTATACAATGCTCCCTTTCCAATTTTTAAATTTGTTGACTTTGCCAATTTTGTAAACCATTTGCTATGTTCATGTATTCAGGAGTCAACATTTATCTTCTCTGACCTGGATTTTAAGGTACCTCTTCCATGAACAATGAGGATCTTTATTTGCTTTTTCAAAGCATCATACTCACTGAATACAGTGATTTGTCCCCGAGGATGCAAGGGTTTTCTGTTGTTGTTGATGGAGGTGGATTGGGGGGTTTTTTTGTGGGGGGGGGGGGGCATAACTTCAGAATTCTAAGACAATCGGGTGCAAATGGGGGGCAAATGGATACTGATTCGTAAACTATATTTCCATTACAAAAAGTTGTTAGTTTCACCAGCCAAGGACAGTTTCCTGGATAGAGGGTTAATGTAATCAACTTCTGAGGATGTGCCAAGAGCACTTTCAATGTTAAGCGTCTAGTGTAGGTAGTCATGTTACAACTGTTGCAGCAAAAATAAACAAGAGGCTTATAGCACCAAGTCTATGGCTCTAGACCATGAAAATGTATGCAAGAATAAAAACTCATTAATCTTTAAGGTGCCATACGACTCCTGTTTATTTTTAGTCTGATGATGAATGCTAACCATGCAGGAACAAAATAGGCACATATGCTCATATATCTCTATTTTAATTACAAACAGACCAAGATTTTAAATTATAATAAGTACTGCAGATTAGAATACAGCATCTGTTTTTATATGTGAACACTGACCCATCAGTAATTATGATGCACCACTGGCCACTGTGATAGATGCTAGGTTTCATTGGTGTGGTTTAGTAAAAGTGTTCTTACATATAGAAAATTCTGGTATTTGTGCATAGGATTTTAGGGTCACCTGGGCCAGAATCCAAGGAAACATGACTTTACTTTTTTCATGGACAATGAGTCTTTTCAAACTCCCCTTTCCAATAGCAATCCCCTATATCTCCTCTGCCCCCCTGCCAAACTATTCATGAATGTTAGAAAAATCTCCAGTGCCACATCTGACACAGCCTGAGGGATTGCAACTAGAAACAAAGTACAGCAAACTGAAGTCCTGTAGGCCAGCACACAAGGCTCTTTGGATTCTGGCCATAGTAAACAAACAAGGTCCTGCTTCATTCACATTGCATACTTACACATTATTGCCCCTTCCCCCCTAGAATGGGAAAAAAAAAACCCTAAAATGTCTATAGCTACGCTTGGCCACATTGTCAATGGATTGGTATCAAAATCCATCCAAGTAAATTTCAGATTGAATAGTTAATAGAGGGAAACTGGCTTTCAGCCTAGAAATCTGCTATTGCTTATTTTCTTTTAGCACGCACAATCCTTACTAAACATTACAAATGTGAGCACAGCCACAGAGAATTAATATAAGAGGGGATGCTTATAAAAGTCCTTGTTTGTATACATGCTAGGCAGTGGGTAATTTTTAAAATGATTCCATCTGCTTAAGTGCACTGCATATTTATCTGAAAATCCTCCTGAGTAAAAAAAAAAAAATTAAAAGAGTTTAAAATGTCACTAAATGGAGAAAACTGCAGCCAATTGATTATTCAGCTGGCAAAATGGAAATTCCAAGTTGCATAGACTGCTAATTGTGGCCTGCCCACAGAATGACAGGTCTATAATTTTTAGTTTTGTGTGCATTCAAAGCCAGTCACCTTGACTCTTAGCAGTCCATTATCTGCTGGCCACCGACCATATGATGATATTCAAGGAGTGACAGATCTTTTCCATTATGGAATGATAAAATGCCCCATGCTTTATTTAGATAAAGCTTTCTTCTGAGACAGAACAACCAGTTGCTCATCTGATGCGCGCATGTTAAAATTACCCTGATGTGCTTTTGACTCCAAAAGTTTACAGGTTTTTTTGTGTGCTCTTGTGAAATTGGCATCTTGCGAACTGCTGCTAAATGATAGGACAAGGGTAGCATTCAGTTTTTGGGCTGGTTTTAATAACAGACTGTGGTGACAGGCCAGCCATCCCTCCCTAAAGTCCCCTCTTTCCTCCACAAATAAGATGAAATTGTTTATCTGAGTTGCCACAGGGTGCTGCTGCTGGCAGGAAGGCTGCACAGGGAGATGGATATCACATCCAAGAAAAATGGGCACAGGTGCCCTGAAGTCTGACAGTTCAGATAGCTGGCCATTCTATCGGAATTGTGAGTGGATAGTTTTTCCCAAACTGACAAGGTGAAGTCATGTACCCCAGGCTCCCACAGAAAATTAAATCAATGAAGTGACATATAAATGTTCAAGTACAAGTGTTCAAACAATGTATAAAAAAAGATGCCAAGACTGTCATTTTTGTTCCATTCCTGGTCATTGCTAGGACAGCAAGGAGGACTAGATCTTGAATCTTGGGGCTTACTGACCCAGCAATTCAGAATTTTAAAAGACAGGCAGTGCCGGATTAAACCCTATGCAGGCCCCTAGGCAGTCAAAATCTTGGGGACTCCCTGGCAAATTATCTCAGAGTTGGAGCATGGCCCCCACTGCAGCCTGCAGTCACCTTCTCAAAAGCCCCTTTAACAAAGCTGTGGGGGAGAAGTAGAGAGAGGCAAACTTGGAGACATTGCCAGCAACCACACTAGGCAAGTGGGACAAAGAGCGCCTCTGTTGCTGGCTGTGTGTGCAGGCTGGGAGGGCTGCAAGCAGGGGGAAAACAGGGGTGGGGGAGCCAGCCTGGGGCTCCTAAAGGCATGGGGGCCCATAGGTCAGTGCCTCCTTTGCTGAATTGTTAATCCAGCCCTGAAGATAGGACTGTGAAGGTAGATGATATGTTCAGACTTTATTTCCTTCCTTTATGAATTCTACCTGAGTCCCTGTATACTTTGTTTGTGGGGAGAGTTGGGTGGGTGGGTGTTGATATCCTACCCCCTCTGCCAGGCTCTTTCATGTTGGTCCTGGCCCAACACTCCCAATGGCCTCAGTTCATGAAGAGAGGAAGTTAGTGGACACCCTTTTCCTCTTGTTGACTCCTCCCATGTGCAGCCTGAAGCAGGTAGCTGGCAGTCTTCTTATTGGAGCTTCCCTGTCTCTTTTGAAGAAGGCGCAGCATTCCATACACACTGTCTCACTGCTCCTAGTCTCTTCTGAGGGTCCCCCCTCTTGCGAGAGGTTTGAAGCTCTTCCAGTGGCCTCTGAAGTATCACCCTATATTGGCCATTTGCCAAGCTGCTCAGAACTGCTTTACACTGGCAATCAGATTCCAGTTAGGAATGGATATTTCCCCATTCCCCATATCTCTCAAATTAGATCTGTACTTATTCCAACCTGTTCCTTTTTATCCTGTCCCCTTTTGTAGCCTATGAACTTTTTGTTTGGAATAAGTGCACTACTTTTTCCTTCTGAGCTCAGAACATACCCAGAGATCTCTCAACTCAGCTACTATAAAACAGAAGGAAGGGATTAACCTTCAGTTCCAGACATTTATCTTGCTGGGGAATATGGGGACCACTGTCCAAGGTCCTGGAGGAGCTGACAGGTGTAGCCAGGAACACCTAGTATAATTAAAATGAATTTCTTAGCTGGTGGCAGTAATACCTCCTTCTCTCCCATTCCCCTCTTTTTTTGGAGTTGTACTGCTCTTGCTAGTGTTTGGTCTGCCATTTGAATGCTGTGGGTCAGAGGCAGCATACAGCAAACTGATCCAGTGCAATAAAAGCAGAACAGAAAGCAGCCGTGCCAGCCATAAGGAAGGAGAACTGACTCCAAATAGCCTGGTATGGTGAGGTAAGGTAGCCCTTCGTGTTTTGCTGTCAGAATAGCAAATACCACTGCTATGTTTCTCCCTTCTCAGGATCTAGAGGAGATAATTATTCCTACCTCTCCATTGTTACAGCTCTCTTTAAAAAGAGTTGAGTCTCCAATCCCGAACACATACAAAAGTACAAGATTAGTTTTTGAGAATGTGGTCACCATTTTACTTTCTGTGACAGTAGGTAACCAGAAATGGTGATTTGTGAGAGTTCAGGAACTGGCCCATGCAGCTTGCCAACTGCTTTTTAAAAGGTCTGGTGGAGCAAGGAGGATTTCATATTGGAATGGTAGGCAGGCAAGTATCTATGAGGCACTTAGCTTTTGGTGGGGAGATCGGAGGTTGCCACACTTCGTAGTTCATACTGAATCACTGGTATTCTATGGAACACCATCCTTGAAGACTCAAGATTGTCCTCATGCCACAGTAATATTATTTTTGCTTTATGCTTTATTGGAGGAACATAACGATTCTATGCAGAAAAGTGCCATGCTAAGCAGAGTTACACCCTTCTAAGTCCACTGAAGTCAATGGGCTCAGAAGGGTGGAACCCTGTTTAGGATGGCACTAATAGTTTGATTTGGTCTGAACCACTTATAAGAAAAGAATATGGAACATTTTTATACTTTCATTTCATCTCTGATTCAAAAAGGCCTATGATTAATGATACTGCATACAGTAACTGACAAGATGGCAGACATCTTTGGAGCACTGCAAGCATGGGAAAGAATGGGAGCATTGCAAGCATGGGGGGCAGGGGGCAGGTTTGAAAGACATCTGATAAAGAACATAATATAAGCGATCTAGATATCAGCAGTTCTTGGAAGATTGCTTTGGATTCTAGACTCAAGGCTTCTCATGAAACAACAATGATTTTGTTCATTTTTTTATTTAAATATATATTTTATTGTTATTATTGATTGTCCATTTCTCTTACACTCTTCTTCTCATTCCATTTAACATATTTCCCCCCATCCCACCCCCCTTAGTCTATACGTCGTCTTCCAGCCAGGGACAAAGGACTCGGAGCTTCCACTGAATGTCTGCCTTCTTTTCTTCTTTTGCCCACTTCAGGTAGATCAGCCACTTTTCCTTAATCCTTGTTCTTCTTTCCTCTCATGACCCTTCCTGAGTCATTATGGCGGCTATGTCTGACTGAACAAAATCAAAAAGATAATCATGCCAAATTATTTCCTTCCATTTACTTTTATCCTTCTATCCTACCGCCATTACCACTTTACCCACTGATATCATTACTTTTAATAGGTCTTGATTATTCTTCCCTATTATCGCATTCCCTAGTATACTCATCTTCATCAATTCAAAGTCTATTCTCAGTTCAACTTGAAAAAAACTTCTTTATCATTTTCACTACCATTTCCCATAATCTATTAGCCTTGGGGCATTCCCACCACATGTGGGTGTACCATCCCTTCTCTTTCTTACAGTGCCAGCATTTAGGGCTCAACCCAGGAAACATGTTTGCTAAGGTAGCCACAGTTCTATACCATTTAGTAAAGAATTTCAATTCCATTTCCCTAACTTTATAAATTTTAACCTTTTTTAAGCTTTCCATTAACTTTTCTACTGTTCGTTTCATTATCTGGCCTTCTGAACTCCATATCCGTTGAAGGAAACCTATTACTCCTTCGATGTCTGAAGTCATACACCTGTATAAAATGCTTACTATTCCTTTTTTTGTTTTACCCATTAATTTATAAATCTTTTCCATAGGTTCCTCTTCATTTAAATTACTTTTTTCCACTTTCTTTTTAACTTTAGTATACAATCCTATGGCTTTAAGCCAATGTTGTACCCCTACTGCTTCTTGCAAGTCTTGTAATGGTTTTAACTTATCCATTATTAACAGATCTTCTACCCTTCTGTATCCTTTAAGATTTATTTTATTTATTTATTTTATTTATGATTTATATCCCACCCTTCCCACAAAGATGGCTCAGGGCGGCTGAGTGATTCCCTCCACCTATAGTCCCTGTCTTCCTCCATTAACGTTTCTAATGGCGTCCATCTAGATACCCGATTTAACCATTTTGGCTGCCACTTCTTCCACACCATTAACCCACTCTTCCTTGGTCCCTCATTTAAATTAAAGTCCCTCTTCTCCATATTCATAAAGATATATTTTCCTGCTCCGTTATTAGCCTCATTCTCAAACCTTACCCATTTCTGAACATCTTCCCTCTCTATCTCTAACAATGCTTTAAGCTGGCAAGCTTCATAGTAATTAGTTATATCCGGAACGCCCCATCCCAAATCCGATTGATGATTCTATACTAGCTTTTTGGCAATTCTAAATTTCTTATTTCCAAATATCCATTCCCTTATTTTAGTGTTCCAGTTACTCATTTTTTGTTTATCAATCTTTAATGGTATCGTTTGAAATAAATATAATAATTTTGGCATCCAAAACATCGATACACTTCTTATTTTAGTAGTCAGATTCATATGTCTTGCCCCCCACTGCTGCATATCCTTCGCTATCTTCTCCCATACTTTTTTTATAATTACCCTCCACTATCTTATTAATGTTTTTATATATTTCTATTCCTAAGTATTTAAATTTCTTACCCATCCCCATATTAGTTAACCTATTAATTCCTTTCCTCCAAATTAACGTTGAAATACATTATTTCTGATTTTCCCATATTAATTCTTAAACCTGACGATGCTTCAAAATTATCCAATATAATTTTTGTTTTCCTAATAGCCTCTTTCGGGTTCGACATTATCATAATTATGTTGTCTGCAAATAAGTTAATTTTCATTTCCTCCTTACCTATCCTACAACCTTCTATTCTACCTGCATTCCTAATTCTTTCTGCCAATTGTTCTATTGCCATTATAAATAAAGTTGGGGATAGCGGGCACCCCTGCCTTACCCCTCTCCCAATTGGGAATTGTTCCGTGTATTCATTATTTACCCTTACTACTGCTGTACCCTCCCTGTAAACCTCCTGTATAGCTTTTAAAAATAATGAACCTATCCCATACTTCGTCATTGTGGACCACAGGAACTCATGGGACAACGTATCAAATGCCTTATATACATCCAATTTAAGCAATCCCAATTGCCCAGAATGTCTATAATGAAGTACATTTAGTATATTCCTTATAGGATGTGCTATACTCCTATTCTTCATGAATCCATATTGATCCTCTTTTATTATGCACGGTAATATATTTCATAGTCTATTTGCTAATATTTTAGCAAATATTTTGTAATCCTGATTAAGTAAACTTATTGGTCTATATGAGCCAACTTCCCGGGGGTCTTTCTGAGGTTTTAACATTATAGTTATCTCGGCCTTCCTCCGAGAGTCGGGAGCCTTCCCTCCTTTCAGTACCATATTGAACACCTGTTGTAGTTCCGGGATCAATATCTCCTTCATTTCTTTGTAAAAATCCGCAGTAAATCCATCTGGCCCCAGGGATTTGCCTAATTTTAAACTGCTCACTACCTCCTCTATTTCCTGAAGTATGATTTCCTTCTCCAAACTCTCTTTATCCCCACTTCTTTCCATAAAATCTGTTATGTCTCTTCTGGCATATAACGTCTTATAAAACTCTTGAAACTCTTGCCTGATTTCTCTTGGATTCTGCGTAATATCTCCTTGCGTTCTAATACTTTTCACCCTTTGCTTTTCTTTCCTAGTCTTAAAATAGTTAGCCAATCTGCTAACAGAATTTATTGATTCCCTTTGAAACTCATTCCTAACCATAGTTTGCTTCTTTCATAGTGTCCTAAAGTCAAGAAAGTCCAATTGCTTCCTAATCTCTTCAATCTTTTTTTTTCCTTTCAGGGCAAAATCTTATACCTTGACTACTCTGTAGTGCACCTAATTCCTGGAGTTTCTGTGTCTTGTTAGCATACCATTCTTTTTAAATTTATTTCTCCATCATACATTGTCCTCTTAGTACTGCCTTTGCTGCCTCCCACAGAATATCCGTGGCCACTGTTCCCCTATTTTCTCTGAAATATTGCTTCACCTGATTTTCCATATAATGTCTATCTTCTTTTTTTGCTAAAACCATACTATTAAATCTCCATATCCTTCTAATTTGCTCATCTCTTGTCTCCAATTCTATAATCAGTGGGGCATGATCCGAAATCCATATTGGATGGGTTGTTATTTTCCTCAGTTCCCAATTATTTGATTTTTTAAGAAATATATAATCAATACAAGAAGCTGTTTTATGTCTACTTGAAAAGTGTGTCGGCTTGGGGACTAAACTCAAAGCTTCATGCGCTTCTATCAAATTCCTTTTCCACTGCCTTACCCTCTCTTTAGTCATATCTATACTGAAGTCTCCTGCTATTATGACTTCTCCCTCTGAGAATCTCTGGACTTTTTGCATTACCTTATTTAAAAATTTCCTCTGTCCTGTATTTGAGGCATATATATTTATCAAGGTTATCACCCTATTTTGAAACTTGCCTTTAATGAACAAAAATCTTCCCTCCTTATCACTAACTAAATCTAGTATCCTGATATCAATCCTTGTATGTGCTAAAATTGCTACTCCTCTCGCTTTAGCCCTCCTTGCTTCAGCTAACACCTTCTACCCTAGGTGCTTGATCAATGGTTTAATATCATCCTTTGCCTTATGTGTTTCCTGTACACATATTATATCTATATTTTGTTGCCTTGCAAATCTTGCTAATCTGTATCTTTTCAAATCTGAACCTAGCCCATTGACATTCAGTGAGAGAATTTTCAAAACTCTAACCATATTCGTAACCCTTCCTTCCCTTCCCTGGCTGAATAGTTACTTCTAATATACTTCTCTCCCTTCTCCCTATCCCCCTCCTTCCCCCTTTCCCCTCCCCTCTTCAGGTATATGGCTCGCATTTGGGGTGATCTCTCTCCCCTCCCTGCACCTTGGGGTGGGCACATCTCCTCCCCCTCCTATATTCTCTATCCTTTCCTTCATTTAAGACCATAAGACCCCCCTCCCTCTAATTCATGGGGCACTTCCCTTTCTTAAAAGCTTCTTCCTCCTCCCTTGAACATCTTATAATCGCATCCTTTGTCGTTTCTCCTGGCGCGTAGAAGGCTCTTCCTCTGGTTCCTCTGTGCTTGACCCTTCCATTGGTTGAGTTCCTATTTCCCCTGGGTCAAGACCCAGCTTCCCCAGAAGTTTCACCGCTTCAGCTGGATTCCTTGCTATAAGTCTTTTGCCTTCTTTATAAATCACAATACTGGCTGGGTAAGCCCATGTAAACAGTATCTTGTTCTGAAAAAGCTTGTCTGCAAATGGCTTCATTTGTCTTTTTTCCTCAAGTGTCTCATTACAAAAGTCTTGTCTTATAAATACTTTTCCCCCTTTAAATTCCAATCCTTTCTTTTTCTTCAAGGCCAGGAACACTTGTTGCTGAACTTTTTCTCTTGCAAATTTAATTATTACCGGTCTGGGCTCCCCTCCAGTCCTCCTATTCCTTATCCTGTGAACTCTTTCTACGTGGTCAGCGTTGATCATTATTCCTGTCTCTTTTTCTGAAATCCATTTTATCATAGCATCTTCCAACTGTCGTGAAGCAACATCTTCTGAAATGCCATGGGTAGTCCAGTTTAAACCAAACTGCCCAAGAAAGCCCCAGCTGAGCCATGGTCCTCCCTGGCTTACCTGTTTCGCAGACTGTCTTCTGCAGTTGCTTTAAAGGGACTGTTTAAAGGGACTGCTGAAGAAAGCTTGAAAGCGGCTGAGCAGCCAGAGCAATCTGCTCCAGCCCCTCAGCTGTTTTGGTGGGGTTGTTGGTTATTCCCAAATATGTCCAGGAACACCACCACCCCAGTTATCTCAAAAAAATCTGGGATGCTGAAATTTACTCAAAAATACTGATACTTTTTTTTCTTGTATATTTTCAGATAGGGTTGATCTGAATGCACATTCCCTACCACCTAATCTCTTATGAAATTGCCCAACCATTATGATCATCTTTGAAGGCCATCACCCAACAATAGGTGAAGACTTTTTGTTCTGTTTGGAATTCCCTTAATGATTCCTCCTTCTTGGAGGGGGGTGGCAACTGAGCTTCTGGTAGGTTGCATCCCTCCTACTCTCCTGCTATCCCTGTGGAAGATTAACTACTATTCCCAGATAACATAGCCAAGTATGGAAAGAACATCAAGTTAAGTATGGGAAGGACCAGAGCAAAAAAAGGTACTAAAAACCCTCCCTATAGACCTCCTAGAAAGGGTAAAACTGACTTAGAAGAATCTGATCATTCTGAATTGGAGACTTCTCTGTTAGAGGAAATGGTGGCGAGAGGGAGTAACCCTCCCCAAAGCGAACAGGCTGAGATACTGCACGCCTTAATGAAATTAAGAATTATATAAGGTCTCTTAGGGGAAAGGTTGGAGATTAACAAGGGAACTTGGACTTCTCAAACAGTCAGTTGAACCAATTAATAAGAAATTGGATGAACTCACTGCAGCATTGAAAATAGCTGATAAGAAAGCTGAAGCTGAATATCAGAGGGCAAAAAAGACAGCAGAGAATTTAAAAGACTTTAAAGATTTTGAGTCTCGGGCCAAAAACAAAATCATACTTCAGGAGTTAAAACTGAGAGAAAGAAAGGCCAAGCTTCGTGGAATATCTGTAAATGTTGGGAAGACAGAAAACCTTACAACAGCTTTAAATAGATGGCTGAGTCAGATACTTCTTACAGAAGAAGAAGCAAAGTCTCCCCAAGAGATTGTTACCTCTGCCTTCCGATTAAACATTTCCAAAAAGGCTCCTGACAACGTTTCCCCGGATATTGTTGTTGAATTTAAACAACTGCAGATGAAGAATAAACTTTTTTAAATTGCCAGGGGAAAACAGAGACTGCGCCTTGAAGACACAATAGTTTTTTTTTATTTATTTATTTCCGGATATCCCAACTGAAGTCATTAACACAAGGAAAAGACCGAGAGACACAACAAAGATTCTATGTGATAAAGGAATTTAGTATAGATGGTTACCGCTAGGCCACCTAGTGGTCAATATGGAAAATCAAACTTTTACTCCATATAATGAGGCATCTGGCAAGGAACTAATTGACAGTGTAATGAAACAAAAGTCTGGAAGAGTTTGAACCAAGAAATTATGTTTTCTTGAGGAGGAGAGTAATTAATAGGAGTATATGTATATAGTTAGTAGATACGATAAATGGGAATGGAAAATAGAATTGAATTGTTAAAGCCAATGGATTAGCAAGGAGGTGGTGGATGTGCCCCCCACCCAGACCTCCAACTGTAGAGATTTTCTGCAGCACCCAGTTCTGGACGTAACCCTGTCCAGCTTTCTTTTGCAGGTATGAGAGAAGATAGCTAAAGTTTTAAAAATTAAGTGTGATAAGATGGAAGTTCGTGAAGCAGTAAAGAAGTGTTGAAAACAAAAGAAAGAATATGATTATGATTAGAATAAGAATTAGGAAAAGTGGTATGAGGATCGGGTGAAATCGAGTAAAGAAAGGAAATAAGATAAAGAGGCAGAAGTTTATTTATTTGTTATTAGTATTCAGTTTAATTTGTAGAAGACAACAAGCAAAAAATGAAAAGTATTTATATGAGATGTATAAATGTATAAATCTGCTGATATATGTACACTTAATAAAATATTAATTTATAAAGTTAAAAAATATGATTCCTCCTTCTTAACCAATGCTTAAGTTGCTGTTTTTATGCTTTGTATTTATTTTAACTATTTTGCTTTAATGATGTGTGTTGGGGGATTATTTTAATGGTTTTAAAATTTGATTTCACCATGTCTGTTTTAAATTGTTAAATGCCTTGGTGGCTCTTGTAAAGGCAGAAAGCTGGGATACAATTTTTGATAATAAATAAATAAATGACCTAGGAACTTTCTGTATGAAAATCAGGTGCTCTACCACTGAGCCATCCTTCGTGGTTCATTCAAGATGCAGTATTTTGTTATGAAAGAGCCTGATGCAATACTTTACTACTCTGAAGAAGTTTTGGATTTCTAACAGATACTGAATTGCCATTTCCCTAGAGCTGTCACTTATATGGTTGTTTGTAGATGATCTTTCATACTGTTGCTGAACTTGGACTTAATTGTGTACCTGTATGTTTGTCTTTGGACATTTCTGCAAAAGAAGAAGAAGAAGATATTGGATTTATATCCCACCCTACACTCCGAAGAGTATCAGAGCGGCTCACAATCTCCTTTACCTTCCTCCCCCACAACAGACACCCTGTGAGGTGGGTGAGGCTGGAGAGGGCTCTCACAGCAGCTGTTCTTTCAAGGACAACCTCTGCCAGAGCTATGGCTGACCCAAGGCCATTCCAGCAGGTGCAAGTGGAGGAGTGGGGAATCAAACCCGGTTCTCCCAGATAAGAGTCTGCACACTTAACCACTACACCAAACTGGCTCTCAGGGGAAAGAAACACCTTTCTTTCCCCTGAGAGCATATTTCACATACAAAATTCTAAACATGTCTGAATCTGGAGATGAATCAAAGTGGAGGGAGAGAAATGCCACAAATGGAGCAATTCTGAGATCCTCATCAGCTCCCTACCAGATACAATAGCATTAACACGCATCTTAGTCCACAGGCTTGTACTCAGGGAATTGTGTGCTTCATCTAATTTTCTTCAAATAATGAACAAGTGCTATCAGGTTTATTGGTACTATCTTGTGCACACTTTTGGGGTGTAAATTATTTATTCTGCTAATTAAACTGCAAACAGTCAAGGACAGTGAGCTTACAGAGGCAATTCCATACATATTGGCTGTAGGTTAATTATTTAAGAATTGCTATATCACTGGTAATACCAAATAAATACTGATCTCATCAGCGCAAGCAACTGGATGCTTCTGAGTTTTCTGTAGTTCAGTTTCATAGCACTGCTATATAATGCCATTATACAATGCAGAAAACAATGCAAAGTTGGCTCTTTTCTGTTATTTTTTGGCAATAGTTTAGGTGTTAATATACATACATGGTGCAAAGTGGTAAAGCTGCAGTACTGCGGTCTGAACTCTCTGCTCATGACCTGAGTTTGATTCCAGCAAAGCTGGATTCAGGTAGCAGGCTCAAGGTTGACTCAGCCTTCCATCTTTCCGAGGTCGGTAAAATGAGTACCCAGCTTGCTGGGGGTAAAGTGTAGATGACTGGGGAAGGCAATGGCAAACCACCCCGTAAAAAGTCTGCTGTGAAAACGTCATGATGCAATGTCACCCCGGATTCGGAAATGACTGGTGCCTGCACAGGGGACCTTTCCTTTCCTAATATTTTCACTCCCCTTTCCTTCCCAGAAAAGTAATGACAAACTTTTCCAAAATCTCCCACCCTTCATTTTGTTTGGACATTTTCACTAGCAATCTCACACCCTCTCCACTGCCCCTTAGCCACCAGTGGTATATTTCATGATTTTCTACACATGAATTATGTAACTTTTATGTTTTCAGTGGTATCTAAAAGTGAAAACAGGCAGATATTCTAAATATGGTGGAATTTGTTTTAATGTATATTCTCTGCCTGGAAAACAAATGTCTCAGGATTCAAGGAATGCCTCACCATTTTTAGCAAAAGCAGAAAAAGAAAGGGGGGAAAAAAGCTTCAACCCAGAAAATCCAGATAATCAGAAAGGTTGACAAAAAGCCTAATAACAAGAGAAATACTAATGGGTTACAATATGTTAAATTAGCAAAGCGCATTAAAATAATAAATAATAATTGTCAAAAAAGTCATCCAACCCAGCCCTGGCTAAATGCCTTTTGCCAAGAGGCAGCATTATAAAAATATTGGGGTGTACCTGCATGTAGCTCAATCTGGTAGGCTCAATCTGTAGCTCAATCTGCCACCAGTCCTTCATTCTATCCCTCTGGCCAGAAGCCAAAGAACTAACTTCTGACCTTCCAGAAATGACTAGGAAGTCCTCCCTGCAAGATAGCCTCACAGTAGGAATTCTCCAAAAGTTGTGTTGCGGTAGGTGGTCTGCCATTCTAGGCACTGGATTCAAATTGCAGGCTGTGAAGACATATGACCAGAGGTTATTTTATTTTAAATATATTTTATTAAGGTGCAAATAATACTTAAAATAAGAACACTTACTGCGAGAAGGAAAACAAGAAATCTATGGTTAAACATTTTAAGACATTGTTTCACAAAGTACATTACCCAACACAACTCTCCCCAGAGTTAGGACAGCCAGTGCTGGTTGGCTTCAGCAAGCAAAGTCCAAAATGAGCCAAGACATGCCAACATGACTGGATAACATGAAGGCACCTTCCAGGCTGAAGAACAAATCTGAAGGTGATTCATTTATTGCTCCCAAGTGTTGCTAGGCCTTTGCACCAATCAGGGCCCTCAGCAATTATGTATAGTGAATGCATGAACTAGTCACTGATCAGATGACCTAATGGTTTTCTGACCATGTGACAAAGGAGAGGGGTCTATCTGGCTTCCCACAGGTACTTAATTGGATGGAATGTTAAATGGGAGCAACTACCAGGAGATGATTCTATCAGTTGTCTTATCTCCCCATTGCAAGGTCAGTGTGTTCCCTTCTCAGAACAGCAAGTTGAGTCTCTAAGAAAAAATACCCTCAAAGCAGGTCATAAGAGCTTGAACCAGATTTTAAAATCAGAACACCATTTTGAATAAACCAAAAATCCATGACAATAATAAATTCCATTAAAACCCAATGTGTTTCAGCTACAAGGCCTTCTTTAGTGGAGCAAATTATTAAAATACACAGTATATTGCATGTAGACACATTGTAACCCATTAGAATTTATCCTGTTATGTTTTTTCAACTTTCTTGGTTATCTGCTCACTCTTTGTACCACATTTATGAATACATGCATATTTTCATCTTAATACATTCTAGGCACTAAATATGTTTTGCTGTTTGTTACCACCCTGAACTCTTGAAGATGGGCAGGACATAAATATAATAAAGAAATGTTAAATGGAAGCATAAAAAAATTATAGAAGCACTCTTTATAGTAGGTTACTGGCATGAATTCTACAACCTACATTACTCTGTTTAAAAGATATTGTACTGGTCATATGCTTAACAAAAAACTGCAATTTTTATGGCAGGTATGCCCAAGACCACAGTCAGGTGAGCATGAGCTGATATGGAATTGCTCTCCTGTTTTGAGTTAGACATGCATAAGGCTTACAGACAGTATGATGAAGTCCTCAGTCCTATGAATACTTACTTTAGAGTAAGCCTTACTGAGCAACATGGGATTTTTTCTGAGTAATCACACAAGGAACATGATCTAGCCAAATTTAAATGTTTTGAGTGCTGTGGGGAAGTTAAACGTGTTCAAAGCAATCGGACTTTAAATGTTGCCTGTATCTTTCCTATATTGAATAGAATTTATATCTGGACAGTTTTTGTAAAATCCTGACTTTTTTTCTTTTTAAAGAAAATCTCCTTGCTCATTTGTCGTGGTCAAAGATCAAACCCATGTGGTGCAATAATGATTTAAAGAGTAATTTAAATTAATGGAAATGTACTATATTAATAATATTAATAATTCTCCATATGTAAATTATAGTCAGATTCAGAAGTGGTTTGTATATCATTTTAAAAACTTGAGTCAGATTCTATAAAATCAGAATGTCACTTTAGGACACCAATCCAATAAATTCGATTTCTGATTCCATTCAATGGGATACATATTTCCAAATGTAACCTGCCAAACTGAGATGTTTCCCAGGAATTGTACCTTTTACTCTCTCTTATAAATTGAACATTATCAAGAATGTGATGCTGTTGTCAGTCTGTTACAGACCTCTAGGCTTGTGTTTCAACATTGAACACAAATAAAGAGAACGTTAGTTCTCAGCAATAAAACAGTTTGGGTACTCCTGGAGGTGTAGAGTTTGAACCTTTCCCACCAAACTGTCACTTAGACTAGAAGAGGAAATGCTGTGTTGGTTTTGATGCTGGCCAGTAGTTGGGCGATGACAAAGAAATAGATTGTAGGAAATAATTCTGAATGAAATTATCATGAGTTAGTCCGGCTTGATTTAATTGGAAGAGTGTTTGGAACTACAAGGGATTTGATTGTTGAGCAGTAGATTTTGAGAAGTTAAGGAGGTTAATTAATGGGATGAGTTGGACTAGAGGTTAGGGAGCGAATGTCGCTGAATGCTAACATTCAGCAATAAAAATGCATAGGAAACCAACAATCTGCATATCAAGTAAGATGGAAAAAACATTGCTGGAAACGACCTAACTGGAATTTGGCAGGCTGAGCCCTTCCTGTTTTAACTGCAGAAGTACAAAGGCTGGTTTTTAGCTGAAGTCTCATCTTACACCTGGCAAATGATGCACAGCTAGCTAGTCCACCTTTTCCTGGTGCAAATACTATTCACCTTGCTAGAAAACATTGGGCTAATAAAATTTTCCCCAACTTAACTGGCTAGTTTGTCAGTCTTCTCCTTAATCAAATCCTGGGCAATGTCAGATTTGTTTATCGCTTACTGCCAAAAAATAGAGCGTTTATAGCCCTCCTACAGAAACAAAGAGTTGTTAGAAACTCTCATAAGGCGTCATAAGTAGCTCTGCCTCTTTCCAACCTTAAATTCTATGGCATAAGAAAAACTTACTGGTATGACAGAGTATTTAAATAATGGTGGGGATTATTTTTCAGATATATAAGGAAGCCAAGGATTAACCTCTCCCCATTCTCTCAGTCCTATGATCATCCAAGTTCCCTCCCCACACCACCAAAAATAAAAGACAGCTGGAGATTGAATCATAGATCTCCAACATTTTGTCTAGTTATGCCTTGGGCCTGGGATCATGCTAATGAATAATAAACTGGCTGTTCTGTTTGTGACTCCAGTGTCAAGGGGAGAGGCCAAGGCAGGCACCCAGGACAAAAGTTCTACTATACCTACAAATTCTAATCTAATTTACAGTTTCCATTGAAATAACACCCACACCCACACACCATTTTTTTCAGAAAGAATCGAATAAAATTGGGCACAACTTTATTGGTTACAGCTGTAGTAAGCCTTGGCACTGCATGGGATAAGAATCCACTCATCGACTGACTCACATGTCAGTCAATGATCTTCTGGTCACCTTGGGATGGTAGGTTCTGGATTGCACTAGGACAGAAGCCCAGAGGTGGTCTCCCCAGCCACCTAAACATGAAGGTAATTCCTGGACTTGCCTGCAGGTTGTGCACCATTCCCTTGGCACGGTTTGGATTTCTTTTTTCCATACATTTTTGGTGGTCATGTGCATATGTGCTCATGTGATCTAGGCATTTAAAAAAAAAAAAAAAGAATACCAGTGAGCATCTAGAGTGGATTGGTGGGTTCACACTCACTAGTGTCTCACTTGTGCACCTGTGTTCAGATGCCCAGAAAGACGGATAGTGTGCGGCAGACTAATTTGTTACCACTTTCTAAGAGACAAATTTGCTGCCACTTCCTCAGAGCCACCTCAGAGACCTCCAGAGGATGGGTGAGTATGGGAGTGGGACAGGTGGCAGATGTGCATGTTTGAACTTGATTTTTTAATCAGTCTGCGAGTCTTCCCTGTGTCAGCTTAAAATGCTGCCATCCAGTAGGAGGCCCAGGACCAGCAGCACCCTCAGACTATGAACCCACTCCAGAACAAGAGAAACCTCATTCCTTGGTCAGTTTTTTTTTCCCCAAACAATTTTTATTAGTAACATATGGCAATATATTCAATTTCTTATATCATTAATAACTACTTTTTTCTCTATACCATATATTACTTTCTACCTCCCCCTCCCCCCATTACTTGATCCCCGCAGGTGTACTATAATCAAAACATCATTATAAAAGGTACCCCTAATTAATAAGAACCAAAATTCATAACCTCCTCCCACTTATACTTAATCATTATCAAAGATTGCCCAATGTCCTTTTATCTTCCATTCTTTATCTACATATCTTCTAAATTTCTTCCATTCCATCTTAAATACTTCTAAATCATAATCTCTCAAAGTTCTTGATAACTTATCCATTTCACTCCATGTCATAACGTTTACAATCCAGTCCCATTTCTCTGGTATTTTTTCTTGCTTCCACAACTGCGCATACAATGTCCTAGCAGCTGAGAGCAAGAACCACATTAAAGTTCTATCTTCTTTTGGAAATTTTTCCATTTGTAATCCCAACAGAAAAGTCTCTGCAACTTTGTTAAATTCATATCCCAAAATCTTAGAAATTTCTTGCTGAATCATCTGCCAAAACATTTTAGCTTTTTCACAAGTCTACCACATATGGTAGAAAGAACCTTCATGCTTTTTGCATTTCCAACACCTGTCCGGCATCTTATTATTCATCTTTGACAGTTTTTTGGGAGTCATATACCATCTATACATCATCTTAAAACAATTTTCTTTAATACTCTGACATGTTGAAAGTTTCATAGAGTTCTTCCACAAATATTCCCAAGTTTCCATCTGTATTTCTTTGTTTGCATTAATTGCCCATTTAACCATTTGAGATTTCACTACTTCATCTTCTGTAGACCATTGTAGAAGTAATTTATATACTTTTGAAATTAATTTATCATTGTCTCCAAGCAGAACTTCTTTTATTTCTGTTTGCTCTTTTCTTATTCCTTCAGTTTTAGTGTCATTCTCCACCAAGCTCTTTATTTGTTGCATTTGAAACCAATCATATTTATGATTCAACTCTTCAGCAGTTTTCAGTTCTATTTTGCCACTTTGAATTTGTAATAGTTGATTGTATGACAACCACTTTTCTTCACCTATCTCAGCTGTTATTTTTATTATTTCAGCTGGCACTATCCATAACGGTCTTCTTTCATCTCCATATTTCTTGTATTTCATCCATATATTTAGCAAATTATTTCTTATATCTCTCTCTCTCTCGGCTTGACTTCGCGAACGAAGATTTAAGAAGGGTGCAGTAGTCCACGTCTGCTGCAGGCTCGCTGGTGGCTGACAAGACCCATGCGGGACAGGCAGATCCGGCCACAGTGGCTGCAGGGAAAAGTCTGATTTGGGGTTGGTGCTGTAGCAGTACGATTCTTCCTCAATCTCCTTTTGTCCTCAAGACCAGCTATGCGTGCGTTCTCAAAGGAAGAAACAGCCTGGTGGATGGTGTGCCTCCATGCTTTGCGATCTGAGGCTAGGTCAGACCACTGGTGATGGTTGATGCGACAGGTGCCAAGGGATTTCTTCAAGGAGTCCTTGTACCTCTTCTTTGGTGCCCCTCTATTTCGATGGCCGGTGGAAAGTTCGCCATACAGAGCAATCTTGGGAAGGCAGTGGTTTTCCATCCTAGAAATATGCCCTGCCCAGCGCAGCTGCGTCTTCAACAGCAGTGCCTCAATGCTTGTAACCTCCGCCCTCTTGAGGACTTCAGTGTTGGTCACAAAGTCACTCCAGTGGATGTTGAGGATGGTGCGAAGGCAGCGCTGATGAAAGCGCTCAAGGAGTTGCAGGTGATGACAGTATAAAACCCACGATTCGGAGCCGTAGATGAGGGTTGTCATCACAACCGCTTTGTAAACATTGATCTTTGTGCCTTTTTTCAGATGCTTCTTGCTGCACACTCTTTTGTGCAGTCGGCCAAATGCACGGTTTGCCTTTGCCAGCCTGTTGTCAATCTCCTTGTCGATCTTGGCATCTGAGGAGATGATGCACCCCAGGTAGCTGAACTGCTGGACTGTCTTCAGAACTGATTCACCCACAGTGATGCAGGGAGGGTGATAATCTTCCTGGGGTGCAGGCTGGTGGAGAACTTCTGTCTTCTTCAGACTAACTTCTAGGCCGAATAGCTTGGCAGCCTCTGCAAAGCAGGACGTCATATGCTGCAGAGCTGATACCGAGTGGGAGACGAGTGCAGCGTCATCAGCAAACAGTAGCTCTCGGATGAGTTTTTCCATTGTCTTGGAGTGAGCCTTTAGTCGCCTCAGGTTGAACAGGCTGCCATCGGTGCGATAGCGGATGTAGACACCATCGTCATCATCTAGATCTACTGCGGCTCTTTGAAGCATCATGCTAAAGAAGATCGTAAAGAGAGTTGGCGCGAGAACGCAGCCTTGCTTTACACCTGTGCCTATTGGGAAGGGCTCCAAGAGGTCGTTGCAGTGTCTGACTTGGCCTCGCTGGTCTTCATGTAGCTGGATGATCATGCTGAGGAACCTTGGGGGACATCCTAAACGTTCCAAGATTTGCCACAGGCCTTTCCTGCTAACGGTATCGAAAGCTTTGGTAAGGTCGATGAAAGTCACATATAGACACTTGTTCTTATATAATAATATATTATTTCTTATATAATGGTGAGAGAAAAAATGTCCATCTTCTTTTTTCCATAATACAAATATGCGTGCCAGCCAAATTTATTTCTGTGACCTTCCAGCACTAAGAGTTTTTTATTTAACAACGTTATCCATTCTTTTATCCACACTAAACAAACTGCTTCCTGATATAATTTTAAATTCGGTAGTTGAAACCCACCTCTCTCCTTTGCATCTGTCAAAATTTTCAGTTTAATCCTTGGTTTCTTCCCAGCCCATACAAATTCTGAGATTTTTCTTCACCACTTATCAAATTGTTTACTATCCTTCAAAATAGGAATAGTTTGAAACAAATATATTATTCTTGGTAAGATATTCATTTTAATTGCAGCTATTCTATCCAACAATGACAAATTAAGCTTGTTCCAAATTAAGCTTGTTCCATTTTAATCTTCCTCCATTTTACGCCATAACTTCTCATAATTGTTTTTAAACAGATCAATATTCTTCATTGTTATCTCCACCCCCAGATATTTTACCTTGGAGGTGACTTCACAGCCCGTTAGTGTCTGTAGTTCTTGTTGCTTGTTCTTCTGCATATTTTTAAACAAATTTTTTTATTTCTCTCTATTAATACAAAGTCCCGCCAACTCCCCATATTCTTGTACTTTAGCTAACAACAAAGGTGTAACTTGTATGGGGTTTTCATTTATAAACATTATATCATCAGCAAAAGCTCTGTATTTGTAAGTAAATCCTTTTATTCTTAATCCTTCAATATCTTTTTCTTTTTGGATCTGCATCAATAATATTTCAAGAGTCATTATAAACAACAATGGTGAAAGCGGACAGCCTTGTCTAGTACCTTTGCTAATTTTCATCTATTCTGTAAGATCTGCATTTATACATAATTTTACACTTTGTTAAGAGTTATTGCTTTTATCATTCTTATAAAACTTTTTCCCAACTCCATTTTTTCCATTACTGCAAACATAAAGTCCCAATTTAAATTGTCAAATGCTTTCTCTGCATCTGCAAAGAATAATGCTACTTCTTGGGGTGTGAACTGGCAGAGACTGACCAAGAGAGAGATCTTGGGGTCGTGGTAGATAACTCACTGAAAATGTCAAGACAGTGTGTGTTTGCAATAAAAAAGGCCAACGCCATGCTTGGAATTATTAGGAAGAGAATTGAAAACAAATCAGCCAGTATCATAATGCCCCTGTATAAATCGATGGTGCGGTCTCATTTGGAGTACTGTGTGCAGTTCTGTTCGCTGCACCTCAAAGAGGATATTATAGCATTGGAGAAAGTCCAGAAAAGGGCAACTAGAATGATTAAAGGGCTGGAACACTTTCCCTACGAAGAAAGGTTGAAACGCTTGGGACTCTTTAGCTTGGAGAAACGTCGACTGCAGGGTGACATGATAGAGGTTTACAAGATAATGCATGGGATGGAGAAAGTAGAGAAAGAAGTACTTTTCTCCCTTTCTCACAATACAAGAACTCGTGGGCATTCGATGAAATTGCTGAGCAGACAGGTTAAAACGGATAAAAGGAAGTACTTCTTCACCCAAAGGGTGATTAACATGTGGAATTCACTGCCACAGGAGGTGGTGGCGGCCACAAGTATAGCCACCTTCAAGAAGGGTTTAGATAAAAATATGGAGCACAGGTCCATCAGTGGCTATTAGCCACAGTGTATTTGTGTATATAAATTTTTTTGCCACTGTGTGACACACAGTGTTGGACTTGATGGGCCATCGGCCTGATCCAACATGGCTTCTCTTATGTTCTTATGTTCTAAATTCTATATCCTCTTTGTCATTCACTTGGAAAAAAGCTTTAGTTTCATTTTCTAGGTATGTCACTGTTTCTTTATTCTGTAGCAAATCTTCATTCAATCTCCATCTTCTCAACTTCTTGGACAATTTTGTAATCCACATTATTGGGTTGTGTTCAGTACCAATTTTAGGTAGAATCTCTATTTTCTTTGTTATAAGACCTAAATCTTTAGTCCCCCACAACATGTCAATTCTAGAAAAAGTTTTGTGTCTTGCTGAAAAAATATTATAGTCCTGAACCTCAGAGTTAAATTCCCTCCATATATCTTCCAAATTTTCTTGTTTAACCAGTTCAAAAAAAGACTTTGGCAATTTTCCTTCCTTGCTATTATTTTTTTTCCCTCCAGACCTATCCAATAAGTTCTTAACTGTTCCATTAAAGTCACCCATTATCAAAACTTGGTCATAAGTCAGTTCATCAAGCTGTTGCATAATGTCTTTTTAAAAAGCATCTTTTGCACCATTAGGCGCATACAGTCCCAATAACAACGTTTTCTTCAATATTGTTTCTACTGCTACAAATCTTGGTCATAAGTTAGTTCATCCAGCTGTTGCATAATGTCTTTTAAAAAAGCATCTTTTGCACCATTAGGCGCATACAGTCCCAATAACAACGTTTTCTTTAATATTGTTTCTACTGCAACAAATCTTCCATCTTTATCTTTAAAAATTAATTTTGGCTCCAATTCTTGTTTAATATAAAAGACCACTCCCCTTTTCTTCTGTTCAGCCAATGAAAAAAATTCCACTTCCAATTGTTTATTCCATAAAAATTTGTAATCCTTTTGTTTAATGTGCACTTCTTGCAGACAAATTATATTACAATTTTGTTTCTTAATCTAATGAAATGTTGCCCTTCTTTTTTGTGGTGAATTTAGTCCATTTACATTCCAAGACAATAATTTGTAATCCATCATGGTGCAAATTCTTTATTTTCTTCAAAAAATCTACGCATTTCCTGCACATTTGTAATTGTGATTCTTTTCCCTTGAAGTTCAAAAGTCAAACCTTCAGGTATTATCCATCTAAACCTCATTCCATTGTCTCTCAATTTTTCTGTCAATTTTTTATATGTTCTTCTGTCATTTATCACTTGCCTTGGCAACTCCTTCATGATTCTCACTCTACTGCCTCCCACTATCAAGGTCTTTTCAAAGTTTTTGTTCATGATCCTTCCCACCATTTCCTTTGTCATATATCTTATAACAACATCCCTCGGTAAATTATTTTTCTTGGCATAAAGTGAGTTCACTCTGTACATATAGCCATACATATTTTTATACTGTTCAGGATTTTTCTCTAAAAATTCTGCAATTATTTTTATTATATATTCTTTTTTTTTTTTAATAAATAGTCTTTATTTGTTGTTCTATTTAGTCTCTTCCCCCCAGCCATGGGCACAAAGCCTTAGTCTTCCACTGAATGTCCGTCCGTCCTTCTATTGCTGTCCATTCTAGGTAGGTCTTCCATCTGGTCATAATTTCCTTGGTTTTCACATCCCATGTTGTCTCCTTGTTAAGTACCACCATGATGTCTGACTGTATAAATTCAAACAAATAATTGTGCCAGATTTCTACTGTCCATTTACTTTTGTCCTTCCAACCCAAAGCGATGACCGCCTTACCCGCCAATACCATAGCCTTGACTAAATTTTGCATACTCCTGTCTATTATCGGACCACCTATTGTGCTTACCAACATAAGATTAAACTCTATGGTTAATGTTATATTGCATACTTTTCTGATTCTTTCGATAATTTTGTTCCAAAAGGTCTTTACTACCGGGCATTCCCACCACATATGAGCATACCAACCTTTAGAAAGTTTACAATGCTAGCATAGCGGACTCAGTCCTGGAATCATATTAGCTAATTGTGCTGGGGTCATATACCATTTTGTAAGAAATTTCTATTCAAGTTCTTTAAATTTAGTTACTTTGATTTCTTCTATTCCTTTCTTAATTTTTTCCACCGTCCTCTCTGATATCCAGCCCTCCTGGCTCCATCTCCTCTATAAATACTCTACTATTTTTTCCTTGTTTTCTATCATCATTCTATATATCTTCCCTACCAAACCCTTTTTTTGCTTTGCCATTTCTTTGTATAGTACTTCCATTGGCGTGTCTATCCAAAAATCTTCATTTTCGCTAATCTTTTTTACTATCTTGTATAGCCCAGCTACCTTTAACCAGTATTGTTTTCCTTTTTCTTCTGTTATTTCCTGTAAGGGTTTAATATTTCCACTTCGAAACATGTCTTCCACTCTGCAATAACCTTTGAGATTTAACCTTTCCCACCAATTAGTTTCTTGCACTTTTTCATTGACAGCTTCCAGGAGTCCCCATCTGGAAACTCTTCCTAATCAATGAGGCTGCCATTTCTTCCAAACCTCTAATGAAGCTCTTCTAGGGCCTATTGTTAATTGTAAGTCTTTATTTGTAACTTTAGAAGAAATGCCTGATCTACCTATATTATTATTTATTTCATTCTCAAAGTTGACCCACTTCTGAGACTTTCCCTCACCTATTTCTAATAATGGTTTTAGTTGGGAGGCTTCGTAATAAATATTTAGGTCCGGAATTCCCCATCCAAATTCTGATTTATGATTATATATTATTCGCTTATGGAATCTGCAATTTTTACTATTGAATATCCATTCTCTTAATGCTCTATTCCATTGTCCAATTTTATTTTTCCTTGTTCCCAGAGGCAACGTTTGAAATAGGTATGTTAACTTTGGTATCCAAAACATTTTAGTGCTTCTTATTCTAGAAGATAACCCTAATGTTTTATTTTTCCATCTTTTCATGTCTCTCTCAATTTTTTCCCATATTTTATCATAGTTTTCCTTTATCATTTTATTATTTTATCAATATTTTTATGCAGAACTATACCTAAATATTTAAATTTCTTAACCCCCAATCCTATTTTCGTAGGATTTTTATATTATTTTAAATCCCCATCCTCCTTTTCAGGTACTCCTCTCAGACATATCTGAGTTTCCAACAATTTGCAGTCATGGATTGTCACTTTTTCTTGCACTTTCAACAAGGTGGAATCATATGCTTTCATTCTCCCTTCTACCTCCTGCACTTTCTTAGAAGTTTCCTCTGTTTTCTTTCTGAGATCTTCCATTTTTTTTTAATCTCTGTAATAATTTCTTTTTTTGATTCATTTATCATCTCTCTCACAGCTTTCATCATTCTGGCCTCTATTGCCTCTAATTGGTCCTGCATTTTTACCAATGAAGTAGCCCTTGTATGGGGCTGCTTGTGTTCAAACATTTAAAAAAACAGCGAAAATTTGGACCTCACCAATTCCAAATTCGACTATCAGATTTAAAAGAATAGGACTTGCCTTTTATAACAAGCCAGTTTCGTTGTCCTCGGAGCCCCCAAAATCAAGTTTATTTTTAAAGTTTTTAAATCTTTCAAAAAGTTTCGTTGCAACTTTTTACTGCTCCTTACAATTTCCCCCCTTTTAAAAACATCTGAGGTCCACACAAATAATAAGTCCAATAATATTTATCGTCTTACCCTCTTCTCAGTTAACTCTAACAATTTTTAATGTCCCAAATTCTTTAAAAACATTATTTTAATTTTGACCTCCCAACAATGGCCACCAATGTTTCTCAACGGTAGTATATTCCTAGAGTAAGTTTTCCTTCCATTACTTCCTGCTTTAGTTGCCACGAAGTCTCATTCACACTAGCAAGGAGATCTCACGATACTTAACGTACTTCCTGTATTCCTTAAATGTGCTGCAGGTCTGTGACGATGGTGCTCTTTTTTCCAAAACCGCAAGTAGACTAAACAATAAATTCCTTTGCACTTTTTAGCACTGTCCTTTATATTTATAAATCCAAATTTCACCTCTTCCTCCCCTCTTCTTCCAGAAAATCTTTTTAGATTTTCCTTTCCCACCTTTTAAATTTATTCCATTAAGCTGTAAATTGTCCCAGAATGAAAAATAGTAAACAGTACCTTCTCTTCCAGTTATCCAAATTCCCACCGGTCTTGTGTAGCTTTAAATGTTTAGCAATGTCCAAGAAGGTTAGGATATATCGAGCTTATGTCAAATAAATGACTCTGAAAACTTCTGCAGATGATGAATATGCAACTCTTCCCGGAGACCCCTCAAAGCCTCAAAGGAGCCCCCCCGGGACTCCCTTTTAGCCAAGGTAAATCTCCTCAAAGTTTCCTGTGCATATCTTGGACTAATCTCTGACTGAGAAAAGTAGGCAGTAGGCATTAATTTGCCTTCCACTACCCTGAACAGAAGTTCCAGCCTGCTCCCGTTATGAGAAGTAGCTCAACTCGACATTTTCCTCCCCCAGAAGTCATTCCTTGGTCATTTCTGCCCTTGAGTAGCACCTCCATTTTGTCATGAAGTTCACATTGCAGCATCATATTGTAATTAGGGCTAAATCTATCTCATCCACAGATAGACATACCTTGTTTGTGAAATCAATGGTACCTTGTTTGTGAAATCAATGGGATTAGGACCCAGTTAATGTGGTGATACACAGATTGTTGCATATCAGTATCATGATGGCATTCTATGAGGAAGGACTGTTTACTATGCTCTGCTTTAATACCAGTTATCACTAAAGCCACATTTATTGGTTGGTTGAAAACAATTTCATCTTTTAAAACATTTGTTTGTTTGTCTGAAGTCTTTGCATACCACCTTTCCTGTAGCTAGGGTTGCCAACTTCCAGGGGGCACCTGGAGATCTCCCACTATTGCAATTGATCTGCAGATGACTGAGAACAGCTCCCCTGGAGAAAATGATTGTTTTAGAGGGTGAAGTTTAAGGAATTATATCCTGCTGAGGTCTGAACTCTCCCCAAGCCCCACCTTCCCCAGAGTCCACCATGAAAAATCTCCAGGTATTTCTCAGCCCAAGGCTCGTAACTCTATCTGTAACTCACTACAGCGTACACAGTAGAAAAACTATCATTAAAGTAGGACTAAATCCATCTTTTCCACAGATAAAATTATTTGACCACATTTAGTTTACCTAAAAAGCTTTAGAATTTTGGACAGTTCTCTGTGAGCTATTTGGCATTGGCAAGCAAGTGCTGTATGTCCTGAAACCTTTTTAAAAATGGGGAAAGTATCTAATGAAGGAATGAATACAAGATATTTCAAGGAAAACTTGAATTGCAGAGATATATCAGCTAATGATTTTAGAATCTGATCTTACAGAAAAGGGGCAATTAAAACAGCATATGAATGCACTGCTGCAATTTCATATGATCTGCTACTCTTGATCGTACAATAGGGTGAGAATGTTCATACCATATCTCATTATCCTGGTTTCCTGGTTAGTGCTCTCTTCTTTGGTTGCTGCAATCTCCTGTTCCTAGTTAAACCAGAAATAACAGAGCATATTGTGTGATCCTTTACAATCTATGCTTCTTTCCATACAAATTCACAATGAAGTGGCTGGACTCCATTCTTTCTTTCTTCTTCTCTTTGGCTCTGGCTGTCCTTTCCCTCCTTTCTTTACTTTTTCCTCCCCTCTTTCCTTCTCTTGTGCTGACAATGTTTATGGACCCATCCTGCTTTCCAAACCCTATCTTTTTTTACATTCTTCTTCCAGCTTTATATTTTCACAGATATAACATTGCAGCCAGGCTGTTGTATTTCATTTCTGAAAAGGCTTTATCAACCACCATTTCCAGCTTGCCCTCTCTCCTAAGGCTACATCGCCTTTTCTGGGTGTCCCTTTCTTGTGATCATTGTCTTCCTGATTTGTTTACAGTCCCACTAATATATCTTTACACTTTTACTCATTTTTGACAACACACACAGGTGAACACACATAAAGTTGCTTTATACTGAATCAGAACATTGGTTCAGGGTCAGTATTGTCTACTTAGAGTGACAGCAGCTCTCTGGGGTATCAGGTGGAGGTCTTTCATAAGACCAGTTTTGGGGATTGAACATGGAACATTCTATATGCAAAGCAGAAGCTCTTCCACGGAGCCTCTCCTCTTTTTGCCTGTTCCCTGGGTGATGTTGCAACATAGGAAAAGGGCTTAAAGGGGTGTTTGAACAAAAAAAGGGTGAATAAAGGGAAGGATAAAAATGGAAATGCAACTAATAAAACTTGCATGCTTTGCTATTCCCAGCAGCTTCCTTTGACCTCCAAAAAGGCATTGCTGGGGTGTCAAGAGATCCTCACAGAAACAGATTTGGGAGCAACAGGAGGAAGAAGAAGACAATGACAACTGCAGATTTATACCCTGCCCTTCTCTCTGAATCAGAGACTCAGAGTGGCTTACAATCTCCTATATCAGTGGTCTCCAAACTTTTTGGCACCAGGGACTGGTTTTGTAGAGGACAATTTTTCCACCGGGGTGTGGGGGGGGGGAGGTGATGGTTTCAGGATGATACAATTGTGCACTTTATTTCTTTTAGTTCGGTGTGGTGGTTAAGGGTGCGGACTCTTATCTGGGAGAACTGAGTTTGATTCCCCACTCCTCTACTTGCAGCTGCTGCAATTGCCTTGGGTCAGCCATAGCTTTCGCAGAGTTGTCCTGGAAAGGGCAGCTTCTGGGGAGAGCTCTCTCATTCCCACCCACTCTCAGGGTGTCTGTTGTGGGGGAGGAAGGAAAAGGAGATTGTGAGCCGCTCTGAGACTCTAAAATTTGTAGTGAAGGGCAGGATATAAATCCAATGTCGTTGTCTTATTGTTATTATTATTATTACATTGTAATATATAATGAAATAATTATACAACTCACGGCCTGGTTGTTAACAGACTATGGACTGGTCCTGGTCCAAGGACCAGGGGTTAGGGACCCCTGTCCTATATCTTCTCCCCCCATAACAGACACCCTGTGAAGTGGGTGGGGCTGAGAGGGCTCTCACAGCAGCTGTCCTTTCAAGGACAACTATGGATAATCCAAGGCTATTCCAGCAGCTGTAAGTGGAGGAGTGGGAATCAAACCTGGTTCTCCCAGATAAGAGTCTGTACACTTAACAGCTACACCAAACTGGCTCTCCAGGGGGATCAGCATAAGATCACTACTTTTCCCTAAAATCAACAATACAATGCATTGTAGACAGTCACAAGTTTTTCCATCAGTGCCTCCCCACCACTTGTGTGTAGTGGTTAAGTGCGTGGACTCTTATCTGGGAGAACCGGCTTTGATTCCCCACTCCTCCACTTGCACTGCTGGAATAGCCTTTGGTTAGCCGTAACTATCACAGAGTTGTCCTTGAAAGGGCAGCTGCTGTGAGAGCCCTCTCAGCCCCACCCACCTGACAGGGTGTCTGTTGTGGGGGGAGAAGATATAGGAGATTGTAAGCTGCTCTGATTCAGAGAGAAGGACAGGGTATAAATCTGCAATTCTTCTTCTTCCTTAGTAGTAGACTACTGTTTTTACTAAAACGAGTGATATCATCTGTAAACTCATCAAGAAAGTAGCAAGATTAAAGGAGAGTTTTGAGAATACTTGGATTATATGGATTTAACATGAAATGTTTTAAGTTTTATCTGATTGTACATAAAGTACATTAACCTTCACATTCAGGTTGGAATTTGAACATGTATGTTGATTGGCTCATACATATTGCATGCTGGATTATTTATTTACAAGAACACATACATAGGTTATGAAGAGAATAAATTTTATTGTCATTTTTTTTGTACTTAGTGACCTTATCATAGTGTTTTTTCTTGCAGTTGACTGTTTTATACACTTGATTCCTCTCAACTGTTTTTTTTTTAAATTCTTCTGTCATAGCATTGTAGCAATCATTTGCACCTGGATTGCCTTATCTACATGGGAGAATCCAGTTGTGGATTATGACTACAGAACAATGAAAGTGCAATAAATAAGGTATGTGGAACATTAATGCTTGAATTTACCCAACCCTCGTTCATGGAACTAAGAATCTTGTGTAAAAACCCATCGCAACATGCTCAGGTCTAGATAATGTGGAAGAAACTTCCAAATTCAAGCACAAAAAGAGACAGAGAGAAAAGAAATAGCATATGAGAGTCAGTGTACATCCTTAAAGATGAAAAGTAGGGTGAAATTGCTAGAAAAGACTCAACAGGACATGAAAAAAGGTAGCTTGCTATAATTAAAGCCAGCTCTTGGCTCTGTTTCAGAGTATGGGTGCATACTATTTATTTACAGTCTTCAAATGATCTCTTGTTTGCATTCCTGGGTTTTACAGCTTGAAGCCCCATAATTACACTGAAATATGGAAATGTATATAGATGAAGGGACTGGAACTATGGCATGATCTAAAACCATATCATAATAGAGACTTGCAGAAAAGCTGAAGCACAGATACAGGCATGCTTGTCAACAGAGAGCGGCTTATTTGGCACCAGTGATCCGAATTCATTCAAATATGTCATGAATTATTATAGAATGCAAAAAAGTATCTCACTGGGAACAAATAGAGTATAAATATAATAGTTTGCTTAAATATTCATCAATTTCACCAGACCCCAACATACGAAGCTCTGCCGTTCTCTCATATTATTTGCTAGCAACAAAACATTTTCTTGGGATTGAGGAAAAAGAAATAGGCGTAGCTGTTCCTGGCCCTTGATAAAGACTTTGTTTTGTTTGTCAAAACAGCTGTTGGGCAAAGGAGTCCCTGGAAAATTCATTCAAACACTTTTGGGCAGTGGAGACTTTGGAGAATATCATACAAGCACTTTTCAGTCTGTTGTGATCTGGTGAAATTGATGAATATTTAAACATACTTTTGCACACCCAAGAACCTCTTTTGGAAGACTTTACAGCCTCTTTGTATAGTTTTAGAGAGAGTGCCTTATTATAGATCATATTGTATATGTTTCCTATAGTTTTGTGAATGAATGTTATGTATCTTTAAGCAAACTATTATATTTATACTCTATTTGTTCCCAGTGATATGCTTTTTTTTGCTTTTTGTAACTTACAGGGCCCTTTTTCTGTACCTTGGTGACTTACAGGGCTCTTTTTCATCAGAAAATTATTGTGGAAGCAGCGGTGCCTCAAATGTGATTTGAGACCCCTTTTCCACCTTTCTCCAATTAATTAAAACCTTAGAGGAACCAGACAAGGTGGGAGGAAAGCCAAAGCTAGGGACTGGATAAGAATGTGGAATATGTCCCCAGGCTCCATACCCAAATCTCTAGGAATTTCCCAACCCAGAGTTGGCATGCCTAACTGGAAATCTGGATGCGTTCCATCACATATCCAAAAATGGACAGAATTATGAACTTGGCAGTTTTAAAAGTTAGCAATAGACATGACACAGAGCTGGCTAGTAATTTACCTGTATTTCTAGATTTCTCTTTAAGTAGACAGATAGATAGATAGATAGATAGATAGATAGATAGATAGATAGATAGATAGATAGATAGATAGATAGATAGATAGATAGATAGATAGATAGATAGATAGATAGACAGACAGACAGACAGACAGACAGACAGACAGACAGACAGACAGACAGACAGACAGACAGACAGACAGACATGTAAGTCATATGTGGAGAGAGAGAGAGAGAGGAGTAGTAATAATAGTAGTTGGTTCACTACCCAATGGAGTCTTGGAGCAGCTTACAATCATTTTCCCTTCCTCTCCCCACAACAGACACCCTGTAAAGTAGGTAGGGTTGAGAGAGTTCTGAGAGAACTGTGACTGACTGAAGGTCACCCAGCTGGCTTTCTGTGGAGGAGCGGAGAATCAAGCCTGATTCTCCAGATTAGAGTCCACTGCTCTTTCACCAAACTGGCTCTCTTCAGTTTCCCCCTTTGATTCTCATGTAATTTCTTCTGTTTGATTTTTACTGTTGTTTCTTTAGTACTGTACTATAAAAAAACTCCTCATTTTAAAAATCACATTAAAAAAGATGAAAAGTTATTTTCTAGTTTATTCAGATTTTTATTTGATCCAAAATTCTCCAGAGCTCAGAAATTACTGGGGCACATTTTACATACAAAGTATGTAAAATGCTTTTGAGTTTTCTTACTCCAGAGCAGGCCTCTCCCTTCAGGGCTCTGAGTACATGAGCAGGCCAGAAGATGTGAGTCATAGACAGGCATGAGCCTCATCACCTCTCATATTCAAAATTAAGGATCAAATTTGCTTTTCAAACATCCCACCAAATCTTGGTCCTACTATATTTTCTTTCAGCAGATCTGAAGCAAGTTTACAGTGCAATCTTAAGCATACTTTCCTGGGCAAAAGCCCCAATGAATAGACCTGAGTAAGATTCTGAGGAGACCTGTTTAGGATTGCTCTCATAGGCTTCATTTAAAGATTCTTACTATGCTTTGATAGACCAAAAGGATCTTATATAAAAGGAGTTAAGAAGGGTGAAATAGTTCTCATGGGATATCAGCGTTGGGTTTTTTTGTAACAAAACAAAAACAACAACAACCATGCCAGTATTCATATAAGGGTGTGCTGATTTCCACCAGTTTTTTTCACTCCCTGTAGCCCTACTAGACTGTTCCTGGTTGAGTGGGATGGACCAGCATATGAGGAGCAGGACTTGATAGAGTAATAAGAACGTAAGAAGAGCCCTGCTGGATCAGATCAATAGGCCATCTAGTCCAGCATCCTCTCTCACAAAGTGGCCAACCCATTTTTCTAGAGATCGAACAATTGAATAGATCCAACAATTGCATAGAGACCAGGGCAGTTCTCTGACATTGCCTCCTGGCACCAGTGTTCAGAGGTTTACTGCCTCTGAATCAGGTCTGTGGGGCATTTGACGGTGGAGCCCCACCCTGGTGTAAGACCACGCCCCCTCCTCCATCTTTAATGGACTATGTTCAGGGCTTTTTTTGAACAGGAACGCATAGGAATGCAGTTCCGGCTGGCTTGGCATCAGGGGGTGTGGCCTAATATGCAAATGAGTTCCTGCTGGGCTTTTTCAGTAAAAAAAGCCCTGACTGTGTTCGACTATGATCATTCTAGCCCTGGTACCAGACTCCCTGAACTTTTAGTTATTATGGACTATGTATTCTCATAAGCACGTATATCCTGCTACACTGGACTCTCAGCCTTGCTTGAGACCAATCAATCACAGGGGTTTCAGCTCAATATAAGTATTTACTCTGTCTGAATCTACATCAACATTCCTTGCCTATTTCCAGTCAGCTTCCTGCTTGAGTCCAATTGTGCATGCTCTACAGAGAATGACTCCAGATCATGCTTCTCTCCTGAACTGCTCAGTCTGCAGATCGTAACTGCGTTCCTGTTTCTGAGAGCCATCAAGCAATCTAGAAGTCATTTTCCTAAAACAACAATGTCAAGCCTCTCTGGACGCCATAAGAGTCAAACAGGAGCCCCGTGTACTCAGGATACATCTTGGAGTTGCAAATGGGAAAGATGTTATCATAGACTTGTTAATTTCATCCTCTCACCTGGACAAAAGACTGTTCCTGCCAGGTGGCTCTTAGCCTGGGAGCTCTGTAAGGACCAAGAACCCAGATCCCTAATTTCCTTGTACTCCCAATAAGGTAAGTTGACCCTCCAGAAGGGGAGCCACATAAACAAACAGGATTTAAAGGGGACTGTATATTTTTGAAAAAAGCTGTCATGAAGGTAGAATGCCAGCAGTGGGGTGGGGGCTTTCCAGTGTTTTGCACGGAGTGTCACATGTATGGCTATCTGCCCACAGGACAGAAGTCTTGAGTGTGTTCTCAGTGCAAGGAGCTCCTGGTCCAAAGGGAACGAGTTCGTACCCTTGAGGTCGAGGTGACTGACCTGGAGAAGCAGAGGCAGTCAGTTAGGCACTCGGGGAAGACTCTCAGGGGCGTACTATATGAGCCCCACTCTGAATGTGGCAGCCCCGTTGCTGCCAGGGAGCACGAGGGTCGAGAGGAAACAGGGCACCATGCTAAGGATAAGGTGAATGTGCCCTCAGAAGGGACCTCTTCTTCAGTTTAAAAATTGTATTTTTAAAATTTAAAAAATTTAAAATTGTATATTTAAAATTGTTTAATTTTTATGTTTGACCAATTTCTGGAAGCCGCCCTGAGCCACTTGTGGGAAGGGCGGGATACAAATCAAATCATGAATAAAATAAATAAATTGGTGAGCGGGAATCCTTTTGTGCCAAGGAACAATCCCTGGGCGGGGAGAGAGGCGGGGTCTTGGTAGTTGGTGAGTCGATCCTTAGGCAAGTAGACAGCTGGGTGGCAAAACCACGTACTGACTGTATGGTGACTTGCCTGCCTGGTGCGAAGGTAGCGGATATTACGCATGTAGTAGATAGGCTGATAGACAGTGCTGGGGAGGAGCCAGTGGTTGTGGTGCATGTTGGCACCAACGATGTGGGGAAATGCAGTCGTGAGGTCCTGGAGGAAAAATTTAGGCTGCTAGGTGGGAGACTTAAGGCCAGGACCTCCAAGGTAGCCTTCTCAGAAGTGCTACCTGTTCCACATGCAGGGCAGGAGAGACAGACAGACACAAATTACAAGTCTCAATGTGTGGATGAGACGATGGTGTAAGGAGGAAGGGTTTAAGTTTGTTAGGCACTGGGATGCTTTCTGGAACAAGCGGGAGCTGTACAAAAGAGACAGTCTCCACTTGTCCCCGGATGGAACCAGGCTGCTGGTGCTTAAAATCAAAAAGGTGGCAGAGCAGTTTTTAAACTAAATCTTGGGGGAAAGCTGACAGGAGATGAAATGTCTCTGGTTCGGAAGGACTCATCTCAAAGAGATGAAGGGTTAGCTGTTACTTTTCTACCGGGTAATGGATCAGAGTTGTCCACTGAGATGGTGACAAACGGTATGGACTGTCTGCCAAAGTCTTGAGGCGGCAGGAGGAAGGTTGCGGTCCTAGCTTGCCTGGGAAATTATAGATGTTTGTATGCAAATACTAGAAGTGTTCAAAGTAAAATTGGTGAGTTGGAATGTTTAGTGTTGGGAGAAAACATAAACATTATGGGAATTTCAGAAACTTGGTGGAATGAGAAGAATCAGTGGGACACGGTGATTCCTGGATATAAGTTATATCAGAAGGATAGGGAGGGAAGGGTTGGAGATGGGGTGGCTCTGTATGTCAGAGAGGGTATATGGTCCAGTAAGACTGAGGTCAGAGAATTAGATTCCCTTCTAGAAATGCTTTGGGTTGAAATAGAGGGCCCAAAAGGAAATTTCACTATGGGAGTTTATTATAACCCACCAAATCAAAAGATAGAGGACGATTATAACATGATGGAAGGATTAAAGATAGTGGCTAAATGTAAAAGCTGTGTCGTTATAGGTGATTTTAACTACCCGCAGATTGATTGGGTCAATATGTGTTCTGGTCGAGAGAAAGAGATTGAGTTTCTTGATGCTCTCAATGACTGTGCTATGGAGCAGATGGTCTCAGAACCTACCAGGGGTGGAGTGATCCTGGATTTGGTCCTAAGTAATGCCCAAGATTTGGTGAGAGATGTAAAAGTGATTGCACCGCTTGGGAGCAGTGACCATAACGTTATTGATTTCACCATTTGTATAAATAGAGAGTTGCCCTAAAAGACCAGCACAACCACGTTTAACTTTAAAAGGGGTAAATTCTCTGAGATGAGGAGGCATGTGAAGAGGAAACTGAAAGGAAAGGTAAATACAGTCAAAACCCATAGAGAACCTTGGAGGCTATTTAAAACTACAATCCTAGAAGCTCAGATAAAATATATACCACAAGTTAGGAAAGGCACAAACAGGTATAAGGAAAGGCCTGCATGGTTAACAAACAAAGTAATGGAAGCTGTAAAAGGTAAGAAGGACTCATTTAAGCAGTGGAAAGCTAGTCCAATTGAGATTAATAAAAGGGAACACAGGCTGTGGCAAATCAAATGCAAGACTGTGATCAGGCAGGCAAAAAGGGACTATGAGGAGCATATTGCAAAAAACATAAAGACCAACAATAAAAATTTCTTCAAATATATTAGAAGCAGGAAACCAGCCATGGAGGCAGTGGGGCCCTTGGATGACCAAGGGGTAAAAGGATTACTGAAGGAGGATAGGGAAATGGCTGAGAAGCTGAATGCATTTTGCCTCCGTTTTCACTGTGGAAGACGAGAAGTGTTTGCCCGCTCCATAACCACTCATTTTGGAAGGGGTGTTGAAAGACCTGAGTCAGATTGAGGTGACAAGAGAGGAGGTCCTACAACTGATAGATGAATTAAAAACAAATAAGTCACCAGATCCGGATGGCATACATCCAAGAGTTCTGAAAAAACTCAAAGTTGAACTTGTGGCTCTCCTGACAAAAATACGTAATCTTTCATTGAAATCTGCCTCCGTTCCTGAGGACTGGAAGGTAGCAAATGTCACCCCCATCTTTAAAAAGCGTTCCAGAGGAGATCCGGGAAATTACAGGCCAGTCAGTCTGACTTCAATACTGGGAAAGTTGGTAGAAACCATTATCAAGAATGAGTAGGCACATTGATGAACACGGGTTATTGAGGAAGACTCAGCATGGATTCTGAAAGGGAAGATCTTGCCTCACTAACCTGTTGCATTTCTTTGAGGGGGTGAACAAACATGTGGACAAAGAAGACCCGATAGATGTTGTTTACCTTCCAGAAAGCTTTTGATAAAGTTCCTCATCAAAGGCTCCTTAGAAAGCTCGAGGGTCATGGAGTAAAAGGAAAGGTCCTCTTGTGGATCAAAAACTGGCTAATTAATAGGAAGCAGAGAGTGAGTATAAATGGGCAGTCTTTGCAGTGGGGTGCCGCAGGGCTCGGTACTGGGTCCCATGCTCTTTAACTTGTTCATAAATGATTTGGAGTTGGGAGGGAGCAGTGAAGTGGCCAAGTTTGCAGATGACACTAAATTGTTCAGGGTGGTGAGAACCAGAGAGGATTGTGAGGCACTCCAAAGGGATCTGTTGAGGCTGGGTGAGTGGGCGTCAACGTGGCAGATGAGGTTCAATGTGGCCAAGTGCAAAGTAATGCACATTGGGGCCAAGAATCCCAGCTACAAATACAAGTTGATGGGGTGTGAACTGGCAGAGTCTGACCAAGAGAGAGATCTTGGGGTTGTGGTAGATAACTCACTGAAAATGTCAAGACAGTGTGCGTTTGCAATAAAAAAGGCCAATGCCATGCTGGGAATTTTTAGGAAGGGAATTGAAAACAAATCAGCCAGTATCATAATGCCCCTGTATAAATCGATGGTACGGTCTCATTTGGAATACTGTGTGTAATTCTGGTCACCGCACCTCAAAAAGGATATTATAGCATTGGGAAAAGTGCAGAAAAGGGCAACTAGAATGATTAAAGGATTGGAACACTTTCCCTATGAAGAAAGGTTAAAATGCTTGAGGCTTTTTAGCTTGGAGAAACGTCGACTGTGGGTTGACATGATAGAGGTTTACAAGATAATGCATGGGATGGAGAAAGTAGAGAAAGAAGTACTTTTCTCCCTTTCTCACAATACAAGAACTCGTGGGCATTCGATGATATTGCTGAGCAGTCAGGTTAAAAAGGAAGTACTTCTTCACCCAAAGGGCGATTAACTTGTGGAATTCACTGCCACAGGAGGTGGTGGCGGCTACAAGCATAGCCAGCTTCAAGAGGGGGGTAGATAAAAATATGGAGCAGAGGTCTATCAGTGGCTATTAGCCACAGTGTGTATATATATATGTGTGTGTGTGTGTATATATATATGATTTTTTTTTTGCCCACGGTGTGACACAGAGTGTTGGGCTGTATGGGCCATTGGCCTGATCCAACATGGCTTCTCTTATGTTCTTACAGCAAAAGCAGTTATGTACACAATACAACTTCAGCCAGGACAAAGACCAGTTCCAGCAATGGATACCATCCCCATTGTGTTTAGCTTTGGCGTCACAATAGGAAGCAATGTGGCCCCAGATTATCCCATCATATTTCTTTGTTTAGGTTAGGTAAACCCATCATGACTCACTAATCTTGTCAACCTCCTAGGAGCCTGCCCCTTTTGGTGACATCAGGGGCCACATGTACTGGTGTTATGTAATGTCATAAGTCACCTGACCTCTGTCATGAGTCACCTGATATCATGGCCCGGGGATATGATTTAGGTTATATAAAGCCATGTGCTTGACCACTCAGGTGTGTCTCTTACAGAAGCCCCACTTTGCTGTCTAAGCCATCCCCAATTACCTACATTAGGCCCTATTATGGTGAGTGACACTGGTTGTCTCTTGCTCCCCCTCCCCTTATTGTTTTCACTACTGGACCATTCCTTTTGCAGTCTTCAAGATAGGTAAAGTATAAGCCCTGTATGTCTTTCCCTTGTAGGTTTCTCTATGTAATTTCCATCTCTATTTTTCTTAGGAACTGTGATTGACGAGTGATTTTATTTTCTTGTATGTTTGAATAATTTTCTAATAAAACCAATTACAGTTTACCAAAATTCTCCTCATTATTTAAAAGAGAAATTCTTGGGAGTCCACTTCCTGTATACACAGGTTTTTGACGCTTCTTAAAAGAGAAAATATTGGGAGTCCACCTCCTGTATACACAGGTTTTTGACCCTGCTTAAAAGAGAAAATATTGGGAGTCCACCTCCTGTATACACAGGTTTTTAACCCTGCTTAAGTTGACCGTCTTTGCTCATCAGACTAATTCCCCAACCTCTTTTGAGGGCAATTTGACTTACACTGGGAGGATGCTAGACCCCCCCAGGGCTTGTGTGAATATGCACAAAGATTTTCCTGTAGGCAAGATTTATTTGTACATGTAAAGCATAACTGGTATTATAGGAAAGAATTTCAGTCAACTTCAGTAATGGATAAACCTGCTTTTGCTGTAGATTTTATTTTGATCCCTGCTTTTTTGTCCGATGAAGTAAAATCCTATCCATACATATGTTGAAATCTCTATGTAAATACTGAGAGGACTCAGGGTATTTAACAATAGGCAGGGGTTTAATTCTCCAGTCTGACATCCAGCTCATTTTCAATGTGGTCCATTACTTCTGGTATGACATTACTGAAAGCCTACTGATTAAAGTCAGCTCTCTTATGCATACTTTACCTCCGTGACCTATGAGTGGCTTGAAACCATTTGAACTCCATCTAAATTGGATCCCCCTGGTTGTAAGTGTTGCTGCATGTCACTTCTGTGTCAGTTGGATGGAAATCTTGCCGCAGAGGATAAAAGTTCACAGCTCAGTATTAATCTACTGGGCAAACTACATCTATTGCTTTCAGGGTTGATTTTTTAAAAAAATGCTTATTGGTGACCTCTGCCAGGTGGAACGTAGAGTAAAATTTCATAATATTAATTCAAAAGGGAGGGGAATATTTTGAACACAGCATTTGTCACACCATTCTGTTGAATAAATATAGCATGATAATAGCATCATGAATATGGAGAAATGGGTTATTAAAAATGAAGTCCTACTTAATTAATAAAACATGATTGTGTCAATGTGACATGATCGTCTTGTTCTCATACACAAAAATATATGAACTGGGAGCAGGGAATAAAGACTTCTAAAGGGCCCAATTGGCTTATCTTCTATTGAGTGATGTCTCCTGTGTCTATGGCAGAAAAGTTATTAGTAGCCATGCTCCTGTGGGCATAGCCAGCTGTATGCTTGCTGGTTGCATGGCCATGTTTTTAATTCTCATCTCTCAGTCACAAATACTTGATAAATGCCATTGGCAATATACCACCAAATCAAGAGCCGAAAGCCAATTTGGCTTAAGGTCCAGGTTGTGAGGTAGGGAGCCCTTCTTAGTGACCTTTGCACTTTGGCAATAAATGGATACAGGATTGTTCCACCCTATCTTATTCATGTTCACAAGTCTGTGTGCATGATCCCCATATGTGTGCAAACCAACTATTCAGTGAGAATGTGGTTTATGAACCTGAAGCAAACTTGTTGTTGTTCAGTTGCACAGTCAAGTCCGACTCTTTGTGACCCCATGGACCAAGTCACGCCAGGCCCTCCTGTCTTCCACCATCCTCCTAAGTCTGCTCAAATTTGTGTTACATCAGTAATGCTGTCCAGCCATCTCATCTTTTGCCGTCCCCTTCTTCTTTTGCCTTCTATCATTCCCAGCATCAAGATCTTCTCCAGTGAGTGCTCCCTTCTCATTTGGTGGCCAAAGTATTTGAGCTTCAGCTTCAACATCTGACCTTCCAGGGAACAGTCTGGATTGATTTCCCTTAGGACTGACTGAGTTGATCTTCTTGCAGTCCAAGGGACTCTCAAGATTCTTCTCCAGCACCACAGCTCAAAAGCATCTATTCTTCTGCTCTCGGCCTTCCTTATGGTCCAACTCTCACAGTCATACATTACTACTGCGAATACCATCGCTTTGACTATACGGACTTTTGTTGGCAGGCTGATGTCTCTACTTTTTATTACACTGCCTAGGTTCACCATAGCTGTTCTCCCAAGGAGCAAACGTCTTTTAATTTCATGGCTGCAGTCACCATCTGCAGTGATCTTGGATCCCAGGAATGTGAAGTCACTACTTCCATGTCTTCCCCTTCTATTTGCCAAGGTGTGATGGGGCCAGATTCCATGATCTTAGTTTTTTTGATGTTGAGTTTCAAATCTACTTTTGTGTTCTCCTCTTTCACCCTCTTTCACTCTCTTTCACCCTCAACAAGATGTTCTTTAGGTCCTCTTCACTTTCTGCCATTAGAGTGGTATCATCAGCATATCTGAGGTTGTTGATGCTTTTCCCAGCAATCTTAATTCCGTCTTGTGCTTCATCCAGGCTGGCATTCCGCATGATGTACTCTGCATATAAATTAAATAAACAGGGTGACAATATACATCCTTGTCGAACTCCTTTTCCTATTCTACACCAATCAGTTGTTCCATATCTGTTCTGACAGTTGCTTCTTGTCCCTTATACAGGTTTCCTCCCTAAATATGGAGGCTCAGATAGCGACCACTGCCAAGTCCGCGTTTTTTCATCTTAGACGGGCAAGGCAGTTGGCCCCCTTCCTGGACCCTGACGACCTAGCAACAGTGATCCATGCTACGGTCACCTCGAGGTTGGATCACTGCAATGCCCTCTACATGGGGCTGCCCCTGTGCTGGACCCGGAAATTGCAGCTGGTGCAGAATGCTGCGGCCCGGCTGTTATTGGGCCTCCCAAGATGGGGGCACATTCGGCCGGGTCTTCGGGCTCTGCACTGGCTTCCAATAATATACCGAGTCCGGTACAAGGTGCTGGTCATTACCTTTAAAGCCCTATATGGCCTGGGACATGCCTACCTGAGGGACCGTCTCTCCCCACACGTTCCCCAGAGAGTACTGAGGTCTGGGACTCAAAATCTTCTCACCATCCCCGGGCCCAAGGAAGTAAGCCTCAAAACAACTAGAGACAGGGTCTTTTCCACAATGGCCCCTATGTGGTGGAACCAGCTACCGGAAGAGGTGAGGGCCCTGCGGGATCTTACTCAGTTCCGCAGGGCCTGTAAGACGACCCTCTTCTGGTTAGCCTACGTCTGACTGGACAAATATAGCTTTCTAGATTCTAGATTTTTGTGATTATACTGTATAGTTTTAATGTACAATGTAAAATTTTAAGGTTTTTAGGTTTTAAATGCTTGATTTTAAATGTATTAATTTGTTCCGATTTTATTGTTTTATTGTTTGTTGTAAGCCGCCCTGACCACTTGTGGGAAGGGCGGGATATAAGTTACGGAATAAATAAATAAATAAGACATGTGAGGTGGTCTGGTACTCCCATCTCTTTAAGAACTTGCCACTGTTTGTTGTGATCCACACAATCAAAGGCTTTAGCGTAGTCAATGAAGCAGAAATAGACATTTTTCTGGTACTCCTGTGCTTTCTCCATAATCCAATGAGGGTTGGCAATCTGATCTCTAGTTCCTCTGCCTCTCCAAAACTCAGCTTGAACTTCTGGTAGTTCCCGATCTACATACTGCTGAAGCCTAGCTTGTACGCTCTTTAACATGACCTTGCTGAAATGTGAAATGAGGACAATGGTGCGATAGTTTGAACATTCCTTGGCATTACCCTTCTTTGAAATTGGAATATAAACTGACCTTTTCCAATCCTGTGGCCACTGTTGTGTTTCCCAAATTTATTGACATTATGTGTGCATCACTTTAACAGCATTGTCTTTTAGAACTTTGAATAGCTCAACTGGGATACCGCCATCTCTGCTCGCTTTGTTGTTTGTAATGCTTTCTAAGGCCCATTTGGCTTCACACTCCAGGATCCTTCTTGTATAATTCTTCTGTGTATTCTTGCCACCTCTTCCTTATCGCTTCTGCTTCTGTTAGGTCCCTACCGTTTTTGTCCTTTATCATGGCCATCTTTGCATGAAATGTTCCCTTGATTTCTCTGATTTTCTTGAAGAGATCTCTTGTCCTTTCCTTTCTGTTATTTTCCTCTAGTGCTTTGCATTGTTCCTTCAGGAAGGCCTCCTTATCTCTCCTTGCTGTTCTCTGGAATCTGCATTCAGTTGGGTGAATCTTTCCTTTTCACCTTTGCCTTTCACTTTCCTTCTTTCCTCGACTATTTGTAAAGCCTCATCAGACAGCCACTTTGCTTTCTTGCATGTCTTTTTCTTTGGGATGGTGCTTATTGCTGCCTTTTGTACAATGTCACGAACCTTCGTCCATAGTTCTTCAGGCACTCTGTCTAACAACTCTAGTTCCTTAAACCTATTCTTCACCTCCACTCTATTTTCATAAGGGATGTGATCAAGGTCAAACCTGTATGGCCTAATGGCTTCCCTAGTTTTCTTCAGTTTAAGTCTGAATTTTGTAATGATGCTAGGTCTATCATGATCTGAGCCGCAGTCAGCTCCAGGTCTTGTTTTTGCTGACTGTAAGGAGCTTCTCCATCTTTGACTGCAGAGTATATAATCAATCTGATTTCTGTGTTGCCCATCAGGTGATGTCCATGTGTAGAGTCATATTTTAGGTTGCTGGAAGAGGGTATTTGCTATGACCAGCTTGTTCTCTTGACAAAACTCTATTAGCCTTTGCCCAGTTTCATTTTGTTCTCCAAGGCCAAACTTGTCAGTTGTTCCGGTTACCTTTTGACTTCCTACTTTGGCATTCCAGTCCCCTATGATGAGGAGGACATCCTTTTTTGGTGTTAGTTCTAGACGGTGTTGTAGATCTTCATAGAACTGGTCCACTTCAGTCTCTTCTGCATCAGTGGTTGAGGCATAGACTTGGATTATTGTGATATTGAATGGTTTGCCTTGGATACGGACTGAGATCATTCTGTCATTTTTGAGATTGTATCCCATTACTGCCTTCCTCACTCTCTTGTTAACTATAAAGGCCATACCATTTCTTCTACAGGACTCTTGCCCACAGTAATAGATGTAGTGATCTTCTGAGTTAAATTCACCCATTCCCATCCACTTTACTTCACTGATTCCCAAGATGTCGATGTTCAGTCATCATCTCTTGTTTGACTACATCCCCCTTACCTTGATTCATAGATCTTACATTCCACGTTTCAATGTAGTATTATTCTTTGCAGCATCAGACTTTCCTTTCACCATCAGACACATCCACAGTTGAGCATCCTTTCAGCTTTGGCACAGCTGCTTCACTCTTTCTGTGGCTACTTCTATTTGCCCTCTGCTCTTCCCCAGTAGCATATTGGGCACCTTCTGATCTGAGGGGCTCATCTTCCAGCACCATATCTTTTAGCCTTTTATTACTGTCCATGGGTTTTTTTTGGCAAGGATACTGGAGGGGGTTGCCATTTCTTTCTCCAGTTGATTGCATTTTGTCTGGGTTCTCAGCTGTGGCCTGTCCATCTTGGGTGGCTCTGCATGGCATAGCCCAGAGCCTCACTGAACCGTGCAAACCCTCTCACCATGTTAAGGCAGTAATCCATGAGAATGTGAAGAGATTTGATTAATTTAATTATTAATTAGACTGAGTTAATCTTATAGATTAAAAGGAGGGGTTTAACTAACTAGTGAAATTGAATTAATTATTAAATCGATGCCATTTAATTGCTACTTAATAGATTGGTTTTAGTTAGCAGATTAATTGAGTTGGGAGGGTGCCTTATATTAATTAGCTAATAAAGGTTTAAATTAGTAGTTGGGGTCAATTTACTTGTAAAATTTAGATTGTGTGACTAGTGGGCCTGAAGTAATTTAAGAAAGTATAATAGATTAAGGAACTGTAAAGTGACATTGTGGTGGACCCAGGCTGGGTGGACCAACTCGGCTCAATAGCACTGTGCAGGGGAAGCCACAACTGGGTCAAGGATTTCAGCCAATTGAGGGCAGGGGAGATATGGTGGTGGGACTAGGTTTCAGAAACCAGGAAGAGGTCAGAGATATGGAAAAGCTCGGACCTCTTCCCTCCTACGCCCCATCCCAAGGTATCCAGATTGTGGGGCTAGGAAGATTCATCCAGCTCCGACATTGGTATTGATTAATGCCAGGTCTATCAATAATAACACCTACACCCTACGTGATTACTTCATGGAGCAACAGATAGACCTGGCATGTGTGACAGAGACCGGGGTATGGGAGGGCGAGTCGGTCACCCTGAATCAGCCTACCCCACCCGGGTTCTCAGTCCTCCACCAATCGCAGACTACCGGCTTGGGAGGGGGGTGGCTTGCGGTGCTCATTTGCGAGTCTTTCTCTTTCAGGGCACTTCCTGCCCCAAACATCACAGGCATTGAATGTGTTGGTCTGGTATGGGAAGCTGAGGAGAGTTTGGCTATCTGGGTTGTGTACCGGGCACCCAACACACCCCCAGAGAGCCTGCCTGCCCTGCTGGAGGCAGTATCGACTTGGGCACTGGCCTTCCCCAGACTACTAGTCCTGGGAAATTTCAATGTCCATGTTGATGATGCATCTTCCATTAGAGCTCAGGACCTGGTGTCATCCATGGAGACACTGGGACTCAGCCAGATTGTTTCAGCTCCCACTCACCAGGCCGGCCATACACTCGATTTGGTCTTTGGGGCTGGGATAACACTGGATCTGATAGCTGTTGATGCAATTCCATGGTCAGTTCACTCTACCCTGAAAATCTGACTGGACCTGCAACCTACCTCCTGTTTGGGCAGCGAGCAGATTTATGCTCACCTGCAGAGCCAACTGGACCTGGAGCAGCTTCGGGAGGCTCTGCAGGATCCGATGCCCCCAGGCAGATTGCTAGATGTGTTAGGACTGGTATTCCTGGCTCTCCACGGCCATCGACGATATCACACCCCGGTGCCCTCTTCACTGCTGCACCAAAGCAGCTCCTTGGTGTACCTTGGAGCTACAGAGGATGAAGCATCAGCTTAGATGGCTAGAGCGAGTGTGGTGGAGATCTTATAACGAGGAGTATAGAACTTCTTATAGAATGTTTATGAAGGTCTATGAGAAGGCAGTGAAATCACTTCCTGGGTTTCAGCGCCTTGAGCTAGGAGGTGGTTGTAGGAGCTTGGCTCCAATGACCCCCCCCCAATCGGGCGGTAGGAGGGGTGCTACAGCTGTATCATCCCGAGGGGGGCCTTGAGGAGGCCCCCTGCTAGCAAGGAACTCAACAGGATCCAGAGAAGCAGCAGAGGTTGTTCCCTGTTTTTCCTGTCTGCTCCAGTGCTCCCACCGCCAAGATTGCCATGACGGCAGCAAGAGGTGATTGCCTGACTGCTCTTCTCTTGTAATAAGCTTCTGATGCATCATTCTTCTACCTTAATCACTGGAATTCTACCATGAAACTAAGTCAGCTTTCTGACAATACCAGTTAATGGATCTTTTAACATAACAACAATTGGAACTGTTGCAAAAGAAAGGTGAAGAGGAGGGAAATCCCCCCCCTTTTTCTGCAAGGAAGGCTTCAGAAAGCAAAGAACAAACTGGAAATTTTCAATTTAAACTGGACTGAGCAAAGATATTTGAATTGATTTGGTTTATAAATAAATGTCAATGAGATCACCTTCTGGTTACAATACGGTCTGAACAAAAATGGGATATGCTTACAAGAGAAATGTATGTGATGCTTAATTAGGACTGAAATGGTTATAACTAAAATGCAGGAGGAGAATTTGAAGTCAAAGGAAACAGGTTAACTGGGTCTTTGAACTATTCTCTAACTTTGATTAACAGACAGGGGTTTTTTTGAGGAAATGGCAGCTCAAATCAAAGTGCGTGATATTATGATTAACATAAACTCCTTAAAGAAGGAATTTGGTCATTTAGCAGAGTTGGTGCAACAACAGATGAAGACTTTTATTTTGAAATACAACGAAAATCTACATGAACAGAGTAATAAAGAGTCCCCATTGATGTCTGTCAAGCTGAGAAAAAAAGCTAAAGATTTGTTGGGAAATGCCTGGAAGAAAAGCAAAATGGAGACATATAACTGCATAGTTATAGAGTTGAAATGGAAATCAACATCGGCTATAGCCTGCACGGGAGGATGTGAAGAAGTGGTGATCGTACCACTTTCAGCAAAACGAAGGGAGATATCAAGAGGAGAAAAGGCAAATTTCAGCAAGATGATCAAATTTTGGAAAGCGTTCAAAAAGACGAGATTTTAAACTGTTTTTGGGTTGTTGTTTTTTGCTCCGCCTTTTTTAAACATTTAGCTGGTTAATACTGAATCAATGAAAGGCGCTATTAAGTGATTCCGTAATGGGAAATGAGGCTTTAAGAATTTGGATGCCTTTCTTTAGTTTGTAATAATTATCTTTGGAAGTTAAATAGAATAATGTAATTAAGAGTGGGCTAAGAAGAAGAAGATATTGGATTTATTTCCCACCCTCCACTCCAAAGAGTCTCAGAGTGGCTCACAATCTCCTTTACCTTCCTCCCCCACAACAGACACCCTGTGAGGTGGGTGGGGCTGGAGAGGGCTCTCTCAGCAGCTGTCCTTTCAAGGACAACCTCTGCCAGAGCTATGGCTGACCCAAGGCCATTCCAGCAGGTGCAAGTGGAGGAGTGGGGAATCAAACCCGGTCCACACACTTAACCACTACACCAAACTGGCTGTTTAAGGAGATTGCATGGGGTTTTATTTACCTAAAAATAATCAGGTATGGGAGATGAGGTAACTATTGAATATTAACGTGTGTTTTTCAGAACATTATGAAAATAGGATTTACAGTCTCCAAAATTTTTGAAGAATTCTAAATGTTTAAAGTAGATAAAAAGCCAATCTGGGTAAATTTGTAATAAGACAGGCTACACAAATATTTTGTAATCTTAAGTTTGCTCTTGATATTTCTGACAAGAGAAACTGTCTATAACGAAACAGATAAACTACTGTGTTTTCTCTCTCTGCTATAAATAAATAAATTAACATTAAGGATTAAGGAACTATATTTACATTTTATGCTTATGTTAACTGCTAATATTGTTAAACCAACTAGTTAGCTTTTATTTTAAATTATGTTAAATTTAACCAGTCAGCTCTGTTTCAGGGTTGGTTCTTCTGCTTTTCTCATTTGTATGTACTGAAGATGAAAAGTTTAGATTTACATTATAAGCTACAGAACAGCTAAAAGTATATAACAAAATAAGAAGACTGTAGAATTAAAGGGTTATAATGGGCAAAACTTTTAAGGCTTTCAGGTAGAAAGAATCTGGTATTTTGTCTTGAGGTAGAAATGTAACAGGTATATATGCTGCTTCTCTTTGTATTTTTGTTTATGTTTTTCTATCTTGTATCCCCTTTCCTTTTTTGCTTCTGTAACCTCACATTTCCTACCCTTTTTATATTCAAACTTAATAAAAATTTTAAAATTGGAGAAGGCAGTGAAGTCCTCTAAGAGAGACTTCTATGTGGCCTCCATTGCATCTGCAAAATTACGCCCAGCCCATTGTTTAGAATAATTCTATCATTGACTACAGTGTTGGCTGGCCATCAAAAGTTTAGGGAATTGGATATCGGCTGTGAGGCCTCCGCGACTTATTTTGCAGATAAAGTCTTGACTCTCCGCCATAATCTCCCAGCAACAATTGACACAGTACGGGAACTGAAAGCCTGTTGTCCGTCTTTGAGTCCCACATTGGACCACTTCAGCTGTCTCTCTCAGGAGGATGTGGACAGGATCTTGGCTGCAGTGAAGTCCACCACCTGTCCTCTGGACCCGTGTCCATCTTGCCTTGTTAAAGCAGGTGGGGATGACATTCAGGGGCCCTTAGCTGAGATTAACCTATCCTTGTCATCAGAGGTATTTCTGGCTAAGCTGGAAGAGGCAGTGGTTTGCCTGCTTCTGAAGAAGCCATCTCTGGACCCACTGGTCCTAGGCAATTATTGCCCAGTCTCGAATTTACCATTTCTGGGCAAGATAATTGAGAAAGCAGTGGCAGAGCAGTTTCAAGTTTTCCTGGAAGATACATCTGTCCTTGATCCCTTCCAGTCTGGCTTCTGTCCTGGTCATGGGATGGAGACTGCTCTGGTCACCCTCACAGATGACCTTAGAAGGCATCTGGATCAAGGCGGGTCAGCGCTGATATTACTTGTAGATCTTTCAGCAGTGTTTGACATGGTCAACTATGATCTAATAACCCATCGCCTTGGTGACATTGGAGTCCAGGGGGCTGCCTTACAGTGGTTTTCCTCCTTCCTCCATGGTCGGAGACAAAGAGTGGCGATCAGCAAGCAGACCTCCCTGCATTACTCACTAGAGTGTGGTGTACCACAGGGAGTCATTCTCTCACCGATGATGTTTAACATCTATATGAGTCCCCTTGCCCAGATTGCCAGAGATTTTGGGCTGGGTTGTCACCAGAATGCAGATGACACCCAGTTCTATCTGTTGATGGATGGCCACCCAGACTCTGCCCCAAACCATCTAACCATGGTGCTGGAAGCAGTGGCCGGTTGGCTGCAACTTTGCTGGCTTAAGCTTAATCCAACTAAGATGGAGGTCCTATACATAGGTTGGGAGGGGGAGCTAAGATCGGGCATCCGGCTTCCCTCTCTGGATGGCACATTTCTTGTGCCAGCTCAGAAGGTGAAGAGCTTGAGTGTGATACTGGATGCCACCCTTTCTATGGAGGTCCAGGTCACAGCTGTTGCACAATCTGCCTTTTACCATCTTTGACAGGCCAAACAACTAGCGCTCTATCTGATTCCCCGGGAGTTAGCTACAGTGATCCATGCAACAGTCACTTCCAGGCTAGACTACGGTAACTCACTCTATGCAGGCTTGCCCTTGAGGCTGATCCAGAAGCTCCAGCTGGTGCAGAATGCGGCAGCATGATTGCTGTCTGAATCGCCTGACCAGTGAGCAGTCAGCTGATGCTGTGCAGTTTGCACTGGCTACCAATCGAGTACCGGATCAGCTTAAAGGTTTTAGTACTGACATTTAAAGCCTTGTGTGGCCTGGGACCCGCATACCTGTGGGACCATCTCTCCCCATATGAGCCCTGGAGGTCATTACAATTGGCCAGCCAACATCTTCTGACCATCCCTGGCCCAAGGGACGTCCGGCTTGCCTCAACCAGGGCCAGGGCTTTTTCTGCCCTGGCTCCAACCTGGTGGAATCAGCTCCCTATGGAGACTTGGGCCCTCCCGGATTTGTTACCATTCCAGAGGCCCTGTAAGATGGAGCTGTTCCACTGGGCCTATGACTGAGGCAGATCCTTATCATCTAAACTGCCCGCCCCTCACACTGATTGCTTAAAATCGATATAGCTGAGATTTTTGAACATCTCGGTTGAGACAAGTATGCCTAATTGATCTGTCCACACCATCCATGCTGCCTTAATTAATGTGAGCTGTGGCTTAATTGTTTTAATTTTAAACTGTTTTAATTGTTTTTAAACTTTTGATTGTTTTATTATGTTGGAAGCTGCCCTGAGCCCACTATGGAAAAGGGCGGCCTATAAATATGCAGAAATAAATAAATAAAATAAACTACACGACTGATAACCTGGTCTTTGTTTTTTGCGGAGTTCACAGTCACATGTATGGGTCCCATGATGGTATTCTTTTTGTGTACACAGTCTGATGAATAAAATGAAGGTTGGGGGTAGGACTTAGCTAGGTAACCCCACTCTCCCCCATTTATATTCACTATGCAAGCTTCATTTTTTTTTTTAACAGGGCTCTTATCATAATTCTTGAGGTGAAATCAGGATTTGCCGTTTATGTATTTCAATAACAATACAATAATTAATTCTATATTACATTCCCTCCTGATACTGCAACTGAAGTTAGTTGTTTATACTGGGGAGAGGAGTATAAGGATTTCAGAAATGCTTGCTATGTGTTTATTTTTCACTGCTATTTGGATATGTCTCTCAGGGTAAGAACAAAGACAATAGCATGCATCTATTTTTTAAAAAAATATAATGACAGAAAACCATTGGTATGTTATACCATGGCTCTGCTTGACTTATAGCTAAAATGCTTAAATGATGTTCATTTGATGGCGCTGTATGCATCTTAGCAAATTCTTCTTTGCTGTTAGTATTTATGATATTCTCCTGATATGCAGATAGTAGAACAATTCTCCCCTAGCATAATAGTATGCCCTTTCCAGTGCAATCAGTGATATTCAAGCTACAGCTGCAAGACAGCCCTGGGTGCTTAAGAAAACTTCTGGCTGATATCTTCCCAATCTGAAAACAAAAGATGTATATCAACCACCTCATTATGCCTTATTTATGTCCTAATGATTTAAGGATCCTCTATTTGGACCATGCTCATTTTCTCTCGCTTTCATTCTACAAATAAATGGTTTACACTAAATGATAGTTTGATAAACTAGGCAAAATGCCACATTTTATTATTCCCTGCCATTGTGCCAGTGTAGGTGTGCCTATGATATGTAGATAGGCTGCACTAACTGAACTTTCCAGCTCCATAACTCTATGATTTGTAATAGAGTAAACAAACAGTTTTCAAGACACAGATAAGTGGAAATATTTCTGATGGTGTGAAGCCTAAGTATCTACTCAAGAATCAATTGTCATGGCTGTTGTGTGCATCCATCAGTCCTTTTAGGAAGGGACAGCAAGGAGAAGATATTGTAAAGCAGAATTCTTTATCAAAAGACTTTTCACTGACCAAGTAGCTTTTCTACTTTCCATGAAGAGAGGACATCCTGTTACAGGATTTTTAAAAACCCTAAGGGCATTCATATGGTATAGTGGTAAGACTGGTCAGCTAGAACCTAAGTCCATCTGTTCTGCCTGTGACGTAGCTGTGTCAGTTTCTTTGAGCCAAAACAAGAGTCTTGTGGTAGTGTAAGGATTAACACATTTATAGTAACAAACTTTTGTGCACTTAGATGTAGGGAAGAGAATTCTCAAGTTTTTAAAATGGGTAGATTGAGGGTTAAAAGGGTTTATGTGATATGTTAGTATGTGATATTTCCACACAAAACTGAAGAGTGTATAGATATGCACAATGGTCACTTGCAGAAACTATATATAAACTTTAATTTATATATAGCTTTAATTTATATAGAGATAAATGGAGACAATTATCAGAGCTGTTGTCTCTAGACTGCCTCTGTGTCCATAGTTCTAGAATCTTCTTACAGGATCTGTATGCATAACGTAAGTCTCATTCAAGCCTTATGCATTCAAACTCAAAAAGACATTCCAGCACCTCAATATTATTCCTTACAATAAACACCCCACTTCTGAAATCTTATTCAACAAATGTACTCACAGCTATGCATTGGAATTATCAACTAAAATGTTTGATCCAAACTACACAATTGTGACAGACCTGCCTGTGGCTTCCAAAGGGCTTTCAAGGCAAGAGATGAACAAAGGAAGTTTGATATTGCTAGCCTCTGTGTAATAACCTTAGACTTCCTTGGTAGTTTCCCATCCTAGTACCAGCTAGTGCTGACCCTGCTTAGATGTCAAGATCTGACAAGATCAGGCTAGCTGGGTCAGCCAGGTAGAGGCATGGATTGTTGGAATTCATTCTCTCTCTCATAATCTAAGGACTTCCTTGAATGCTGATGTGAAATGTTCCAGACGATGGCCAAAATCACAGTGGATACTTTATGTTGACTATTGGAATGTTACAAAGAGACATGGAAGTTCTACTTCTCCATTATTCATACCATTTATGTCATGTGGAAGTTTAAATACAATACAGAAAGTAACCTGAAGTCCAGAAAGATTTGAAGGTAATCGTACAAAACTGTAATTGTAAATAGCTTAGATTTTTCTTGAGTGTTACTGGGTAAGAAGAAGTTATTGCTTAGAATTCTCAGTAATAGCACCAGGGATAAATGTAAAGTTTAACAGGGATAAATGTAAAGTTTTGCATTTAGGTAGGAAAAATCCAATGCATGGTTATAGGATGGGGGAGACTTGTCTTAGCAGCAGTATGTGCAAAAAGGATTTAGGGGTCTTAGTGGACCCTGAACATGAGTCAACAGTGTGATGTGGTGGCTAAAAAGGCAAATGCAATTTTGAGCTGTATCAACAGAAGTATAGTGTCCAGATCATGTGAAGTGATGGTATTGCTTTACTCTGCTCTGTTAAGACCTCACCTGGAGTATTGTGTTCCGTTTTGGGCACCACATTTTAAGAAGGATATAGACAAGCTGGAACAGGTCCAGAGGATGGTGACAAAGATGGTGAAGGGTCTGGAGACTAAGTCCTATGAAGAAAGATTGAAGGAGCAGGGCATGTTTAGCCTGGAGAGGAGGCAGATATGATCACCAAATACTTGAAGGGCTGTCATATAGAAGATGGTGGAATTGTTTTCTGTGGCCCCAGAAGGTAGGACCAGAACCAATGGGTTGAAATTAAATCAAAAGAGTTTCCAGGTCAACATTAGGAAGAACTTCCTGACTGTTAGAGTGGTTCCTCAGTGGAACAGGATTCTTCTGGAGGTGGTCGGCTCTCCTTCCTTGGAGGTTTTTAAACAGAGGCTAGATGGCCATCCGACAGCAGTGAAGATCCTGTGAATTTAGGGGGAGGTATTTGTGAGTTTCCTGCATTATGCAGGGGGTTGGGCTAGATTACCCTGGAAGTCACTTCCAACTCTATGATTCTATGAAGACAAATACAGAACAGAGTCAGATGAGGTTAAGAAATATCTGGGGACATCGAGAGTAGAACCAGGAGCAACATTGTGACAAGCATGACTAAACTTGGAAGGGAGTTCTGGCCATCACATTTAAAGGGACTGCACACCTTTTAAATGCCTTCCCTCCAGTTGAAATAAAAGAGGATAGAGGCACCTTCTTTGGGGGCTCATGGAATCGATCTGCTTGTCCAAACTTTTTGAAACTTGGGAAGTTTTTTGTGCTAATGTCTGATGAATGCGGTCACCAACTCCCTCCATCCTATAAGGCTCCTGTGGTTTCAAAAGCTACTTCCAACTTGGGGAGATGGGGTGAGTTGTCTCTATCACAGCTTGTCTATCAGTGGGGCAGGTGTGCCCAAGACAAGGTGTCCTAGGAGCTGCTCTGGAACTGATGACAGAGCAGAGTAGCAGGAACTATACTGGTTGTTCTTCCAGTTCTCCCTGTTGAATCGCCATCTGTACAGATGCTAAATAGCAACATGTGCAGTCCTGGAAACCTGTGAGACCTTGGCAAGGTCTGTGGTTACACCTCCATGTGAGGGTCCATTTGCCAAGGGACAACTGAAATACATGCTGTATCCAACCAGATAACACTTACTGATCCTGAGGGGAAGTGTTCTGCAACTGCTCCATCCACTGCTGCTGCATAGGGGTTCTGATATGTGAAGGGAATGGGGCCTTATGATTGTTGAAGTGAGTGGACACTGGCGGGGGGTGGGGTGCTACATTACTGTAAGTGTGTACCAGTGTTATCTTCTTGAATGGAATGCCTCTCTTTTGTCTTAATCTGGGAGCTACCCTTTGACCTCTTCTCACTTTTTGTCCTCTCTTGCTTACAAGGCCTTCCATGGAGGCACATGTCTCTGCTGGTCTCTCCTGTAGATACAATGCCCTCATACTCCCACACACATGATGCCAGACAAGCTGGCCTTTTGTAGGCTTCCCAATCCCCAGGTCCCAGCGGGGATCCCCCATTTTTACAGGCTTCTCCCTGCCCCCAGCCAGCTGGCTGGCGGGGGAAGCCCCGCCCCCCATAATCACCATGTAGTTTTAGAGCTCCTGCAGGTCCGTTTTTAAAATATGTGCCTTTAAGGCTGAGCAGGAAGCAGGAAACAGGAAGGGCTTTGGAGAACGGCCCCACCCTTTGTTTTGCTTTTGTTTTCAGATCAAGTAAAGTTCTGCAGGAACAAAACCCAGTAAATATTTGTGTGTGAGAGAGAGGGAGGGGGCAGGGGATTCCCTGGTTTGGAGGCCCTCCCCCCGCTTTAGAAAGTGTGTGTGGGGGGGGGAGGGAAATGTCTACTGGGCACTCTATTATTCCCTATGGAGAACAATTCCCAAAGGGAATAATGGGGAATTGATCTGCGGGTATTGGGGGCTCTGGGGGGGGCTATGTTTTGAGGTAGAGGCACCAAATTTTTAGTATAGCATCTAGTGCCTCTCCCCAAATTATCTTCCAAGTTTCAAAACGATTGGACCAGGAAGTCCAATTCTATGAGCCCCCCAAAATGGTGCCCCTATCCTTCATTATTTCCTATGGAAGAAAGGCATTTTAAAAGGTGTGCTGTCCCTTTAAATGTGATGGCCAGAACTCTCTTGCAGTTCAATTATGCTTGTCACATGCTTATTCCTGGCTCCACCCCTAAAGTCTCCTGGCTCCGCCCCCAAAGTTCCCAAATATTTCTTGAATTGGACTTGGCAACCCTAGCCATTTGTGATAGGTAAAGTATTCTCCAGATTAGGCTTCTTTCTCTTCTTTTGACTGCAACCTGAATGTGAACTAAATCTACTTGAATAAATGTAAATTTACCTTTTTTCCCAATATACTTCTTCGGACAGTTATTTACTTCACTTAGTATCTCACTTCTATGACTAGGCAAAACTCTGCTATATTAACCAAATATCCCAATAATGATTACCTGACCAACGGATCCACAGAACGCAGTGGGACAGCTGCTAGTCACCCCCAAACCACAGTTGTGCCCTGTTCTCCACCTGAGGGGAGGCAGCACCCTGGCAGGGAATGTGTTGAAACCCCATTTGGGCCATCTGGCTTGCCAGCATTCCTGTTCCCCCTAGGGGGTAATCCTGGATATGCTTTCCTGGGATTGTGCCCTATTGCATGATGGGGCATACCACTGGAAAGCCCTGGTCCTGGCTGCCTTCCTCGCATGCACACACATCACTAGCCTCCAGTATGGAAGACTGCATTGCTGAGCTGCATGCTAGGAGGTGGGGGTGCATGCTAGGAGGTGGGGCTGCATGCTAGGAGGTGGGGGTGCATGACAAGGCTGGGGCTGATGGATTCCTGACCCTGCCTAATAGGGTTGCCAATCCCCAGGTGGGGGCAGGAGATCCCCCGATTTGGAGACCCTCCCCTGCTTCAGGGTCGTCAGAAGGCGGGGGGAGGGGAGGGAAATGTCTGCTGGGAACTCTATCATTCCCTAAGGAGATTTATTCCCATAGAAAATCATGGAGAATTGATCCGCGGGTATCTGGGGTTCTGGGGGGGCTGTTTTTTGGAGTAGAGGCACCAGATTTTCAGTATAGCATCTAATGCCTCTCCCAAAAATAACCCTCAAGTTTCAAAAAGATTGGACCAGGGGGTCCATTCTATGAGCCCCCAAAGAAGGTGCCCCTATCCTTCATTATTTTCTATGGAAGGAAGGAATTGAAAAGGTGTGCCGTCCCTTTAAATGTGATGGGCAGAACTCCCTTTGGAGTTCAATTATGCTTGTCACAGCCTTGATCTTGGCTCCACCCCAATTTCTTCTGGCTCCACCCCAAAGTCTCCTGGCTCCACCCCCAAAGTCTCCAGATATTTCTTGAATTGGACTTGGCAGCCCTACTTCCTAACTGTCAGTGTATAGTTCACCCTTCAGTTTATGTTTCCAGAGATGTAGGGTTGGCAACCTCCAGGTGGTGGCTGGAGATTTCCTGGGATTACAACTAATCTCCAGGTGACAGAGATCAGTTCACCTGCAGAAAATGGCCACTTTGGAAGTTGGACTCTATGGCATTATACCCTGAAGTCCCTCCCCTTCCCAAACCCCATTCTCTGCAACCCTAAGTACCTGTAAGCATTCTGGAATGAAACTTGTAAACCACATAGTATGGACTTTGGTCTATTCCTTGGGTGTTAGTGCAAAGTGCTCCCTCTTGTGATGTTCAGTACCCTACCCATGTTTTTGCTACCACTGCAGAGCTCAAAATGGGCACAGCAGAGATATTAGAGATAAAGGCCCATTCTGTGAGCCCTACCTTCTGCACTATGGGGCATTCTGGTTAGGGTTTATGTATTATTGGAGATGGCCTGTGATTAAATGTGAGGAGGGAATTGAGCTGTTGTTGGAGGATGGGGTAGGAATTGGCTGTGGCTTTTGTCAACTTGTGAGCAGTCATGTGCCTGGGGGGGGGGGAGGGTGCACTTGGCTTTTTCTGTTGTATGGGTGCCTATGGCTTATAGTATTTACTGGCATAACTTCCCAATGGTTTGGGTGTGGGTGGAGTGGGGTGGGGTAGCTTAGGAAGCATAGTAACTCCTGTCATGTCCCAGGCCTTCCTGTTCCCCCTCTGCCACAGCAGTTTGTGCTACCAATGCCCTGTGCTGTTGTCATATCATTGCCCATGGGGCACTATGCTGGTGTATCTCCATGATATGGTGGTGTGGACTTGACATCATTCCAGCCTGCCTGGGGCCTAGAAGGAACTGGATTTTTCTCCCTTATGTGCAAGAAAGACCATTCCAATTCAAATGGGAATTGCTGTGTCATTTTAATATTCTAGGGTTACATTGCAATATCACATTCCAGGGGTGCATGGCTTGGGAATCAGTACAGGGGTGTCTTTCTGGATATCAGAGTGGGGTGGGGTGGCTTAGGAAGCATAGAAGCTCCTGTCATGTCCCAGGCCTTCCTGTTCCCCCTCTGCCACAGCAGTTTGTGCTACCAATGCCCTGTGCTGTTGTCATATCTTTGCCCGTGGGGCACTATGCTAGTGCATCTCCATGATATGGTGGTGTGGTGTCTAGTGGACTCCCTGTATGCTTTTGTCTCCCTTTTTCAGGATTCTGCTGAAAATCACTGTTAAAAAAGTAAAATAAAACATAGAATAAATGTATACAATTATTCTCTCACTTGGTTGAAGTTAGAAGGGTGTAGCTTTCCTCAGGATGGTAGTGCATTAAGTGTTTTAAACCTCATGATGTCTAGATTAGTCCCATGACTTCTAGGCTTCCCAACCCTCCCACCCTGGCGGGGGACCCCAGGATTTCCACCCTCTTCCCCTGCTCCCCAAAAAAACGGAAGCAGGGGGAGGGGGGGAAATGGCGCCGGGGAGCATGGCGAGCTGCCCGATCCTGGAGCGGGCGAGGCTGCCACACTGCTGCCGCCCCCTCCCCGCCCACCGCAGCTGCTTCTCCGAGATGGGCCCAGGCTGAGCCCATCTCGGAGGAGCAGCCAAGAGCAGCGCAGGCAAAACCAGAGAAGGGGAGGGCGAGGCAGGCCAGGAGCATGGCGAGCCGCGAATCCGGGCCCTTCTAGGACCTGGATTTGCGGCTCACCACGCCCCCGGCCCGCCTCCACCCCCCCTCCGATTCCACCCCAGAGGCGGAGCCGGCAAGGCCGCCGCGCCGCTGCTGCCTCTTCTCCGCTCGCCGTGGCTGCTCCTTCGAGATGGGCTCAGGCTGAGCCCATCTCGGAGGAGCAGCCACGGCGAGCGGAGAAGAGGCGGCAGCTGCACAGCGGCGTCGCCCGCTTCGAGACGGGGCGGCTCGCCACGCTCCCCGGCACCGTTTCCCCCCTCCCCCCTAGCTTCACCCCCAAAGTCTACTGGCTCCACCCCCAAAGTCTTGGCAACCCTAATGACTTCCTAGATCAGTTCTAGATCAGTTCCTTGATTCCTTGACTAGTTCCTTGATTTTTGTACCCTGGAACTCTGCCAAATGGCTTAAATCTTTGGAAGGCCACATAGGGCTCAGATGGACAACTGTTTGAGATAGTCAGCATGAATCAAATAAGTTTTATGACCAAATGACATTGTTACTCTTGATTTGTTTTGTCTTTGTTGGTAGATAGTCTGTTCACATGAGCAAAAATGTTGATCTGTGATAACAGTTTTCTATGAGTAAGTCACCACACATAAGAACTTAAGGTGCCTGTAGAGCTATTGTTTCTGTACTAGTGATATTGCTTCTAATCTGAAAGTGTAAGTCACTTACATATATGCATGAGCCAAACTGGCCTTTGGGAAGAGACATAAAAAGATCTGTGCATAAACAGAGGAATTGATTTTATGCACATTGTTTGCATCAGGCAGTGAACTAGTTCTCTATGCAGATATGCCCTGAGCCAAAAAAAAAGCCAATACTGCCCATTCTTCTTGACACTGCTACTAAGTGAATTGATCCTAATTCTTCTCTAAGGAAACATATTTATGAAGGCACCACACTTTCCACAATCATTGAGTTTATCTGCTATCTCCTCATCTTCCTTTAGCAATCCCTTTATTCCTTTGTCTTTTTGCGTACCTAATTATTAACTTATATTTCTTTTTCCAGTGCCTGTGGTCCCTCTCATTCAATTCATTTGGACAGACCTTCCACTTTTTAAAAAGAAGCCTCTTAACTTTTTATAGCTTCCTTGACATACTTGTTAACCATGCAGGTCTTTTTTGAGACTTGGCAATGCCTTTCCTAACCTGTGGAATGGATTCTATTTGGGCTTCAATTAGTGTGGTTTTAAATAGCTTCGTTCCAAATATCCTCTTATGTTTCCCCTCTCTCTTGTTTTGCAGTGTGCTACACCAGTGAAAAAAGTAAATTCTAGGAAGGGATTGAGAATAAAATGTCTGATATTGTAATGCCCCTGTATAGGAATATAGTGAAGCCTAATTTGGTCACCAGTATTTCAAAAAGAACATGGTAGAACTGAAAAAGTACAGAGGAGGGTAACCAAGATGATTAGGGGGTTAGAGCACCTATGAGGAGAGGCTGAAGAGTCTAAGACTTTCCAGTTTAGAAAAGTGCTATCTAAAGGGAGGGTGGGGAAACGTGTGATAGAGGTTTATAGAATTATGCATGGGTGGAGAGATATGACAAAGCAATTTTTTTCTCCCTCTCCCAAAATACTCGAACTCAAGGGCATCCAATGAAGCTGATGGGCAGTAGGTTCAGGACAGAAAAAAGGAAATACTACTTTACACAAGGAGTAATTAAACTGTGGAAATTATTGCTAGAAGATGTAATGATGGTCACAGGAATAAAGGGGGATTAGATAGATTAATGGAGGATAAGTCTATCAATGGCTACTAGCCATGGTGACTGAGGGGAACCTACATGAATTGTGGTGTGGCTGCTTTTGATGGTGTTACCTCACATCCAGTGATATTAGATACTCTGCACCAAAAAACCATAAAGATGAATATCCTGATGTGTGGGTGAAGTCTTCAGGACTATCCAGACATGACTTATTTTATATAATTTTAAGTAACCACACCACACATCATATAAGAAGCAACACCTGACTCTATAATTTTATTCCTGGATGTGTGTCTTTGTACATTTTATATATTAACTACTAAGGAAGGCCCTTAAGGGCCGAAACACATATGGTTATTGTGTTGATTGTAAAACCATCATATGGGCACGTGATATTATATATGGTTTGCATATTTTATGCAGTCTGACATTCAGACAATTTTAAAATTCATTTTTGTGTATGTATTTTTACATTAAATGTTATACATTTTATGAATTGTGTATAGGCAGCTTGACCCTCTGTTTCAATGTTTAGATTTGGATTGAGTTTTTTTCCCCCATCCCCCTTTCTTTGTTCTTTGTCTGAGGGGAACCTCCACATTCAGAAATACTAAATCTCTGAATCCTAGAGCCAGGAGGCAACATCAAAGGAAGGCTTCAGCTTCTATGCCCTGTTTCTGGCTCTCCAGAGGAACTGGTTATTGATAAGATGTTCTGCTATATATGTTGTCTTGAGTCTCTGCTGAGAAAGGCAGCTAATAAGTATTTCAATAAACACATAAAACAAAATATTAATGTTATTACTTTACTTAAACTGATGTTGGTAATAATCTCATTATTTTACCAGCACTATGGTTTTTTTCCTCTTCTCTATTATTGGCTTTCTAAAGTACTGAAGTTTTTAAAAACTGCTCTGCAAAACAAACAACAATGAAATAACATACAAAGCTCATAGTTTATTATCTGCATTCTCTTTGAATTAGGTGTGACACTGACGTAAAAATCAAGAGTCTCAGCTCCAGTCCTTCCAGCTGTCTCTGTCTCTCTGTAATCTACTGGTAGACATTTTCTGGCATATTTTTAAAAATACCGGTTTACAGCACTTTCCTGAGGCATGCTGCTGACTAATACTGACAAAGCAGAATCTTTGCCATTCTTGAAAAAAGCTAACTTTGGTAATTTTTATTAACTTGATAAAAGGGAGGGAAAGAAAGAAAGAAAGAAAGAAAGAAAGAAAGAAAGAAAGAAAGAAAGAAAGAAAGAAAGAAAGAAAGAAAGAAAGAAAGAAAGAAAGAAAGACCCATAGTGCCTTTATTTTAATTTTGTGAATTGTTCTGGTTTGACTCCATTTAGCAATAACAACCAAACCTGCCACCTCGACTGCTTACTGTAATCAGTATCAACTTCTAAAGTACTTGCAACAAATATATGGTTTTTTAAACTATAAAAAAGATGACATCTTATTGCTGAGGTTTCACCCTTCTTTGCAGAGTTATTCTTTTAAAATGTAATGAATGGCTTATTTTAATTTCGTTGTGTTGCTTGAATGTCTAGCCAGGATTCAAATTAGCCACCACAAAGTGTTCTCATTAGTTAAAGGGCTATGTGTTTTCTTGCTAATGCCAGGACCAAACATGGAATTCCTTGTAAATAATGGGTGTCAGGCTCCAAAGCTCATCTGTTTAGTCAAGATGTGATGCTGCCACCATCTACAAAAAACAAATTTGGAAAGGAATTTTCTTGTGCACTTTCTGGATGGACTAGTTTTTGTTTGTTTGAACAATCGTTTAAAAATGGATGCTATACATTCCCTTAATTTTTGCATTTGTGATGTTATTTCACAGTCTTTGCCTGGCATTTCTCATATGTGCTGGTAGTATTTCTCTGTCATTATTTTCCAAGCACTGTTTGATGACACTGATTTAGCAGTTTCTCACAGTTCACTGCTTCAGTTTTCATCAAATTATATTTCAAGTTACACTAGACACTTTCATCATCAATTTCCATATGCCTCAAAGACATACAGCGACCAGTTTGCCAACTCTAAATTCAAAGGCTAGACAATAACTAGAGGAGAATGGTTTTCAAGTAGAATGGAGCTGTCTGAAACAACACAGTTAAAACACTACAATTGCTGTTGACTGAGCACTTCCAAGGTATAGTAGTTGCTACAAAACATTCACTTTAATGTCAAGTCAAAGGATGAAAAGAAGCACCATCCAGAGTATAAGCTATGAAAATATGAAGATGTCTTAATTTCTTTGGGCTACCGGGCTAAAAAAAAAAAAAGAGTCAAGTAGAGGCCCAGATATTACATAAGAAGAACCCTGCTGGATCAGAAAAACAGTACATCTAATGCAGGATCCTGTCTCACACAGTGTCCAACCAGTTCCTCTGGAGGACCAGAAACAAGGCATAGAAACTGAGGCCTTCCCTTGATGTTGCCTCCTGGTTCTGGGATTCAGAGATTTAGTGTTTCTGAATGTGAAGGTTCCCCACAGTCACCATGGCTAGTAGCCATGGTTAGACTTATGCTCCGTCACTCTTTTAATCCCAATTTAAAGCTGTTTATTCCCATGGCCATCACTACATTCTCTGACAGCAATTTCCACAGTTTAATCACTCTGTGTAAAGTAGTATTTCTTTTTGACTGGAGGTTTGGGTGTAGAGCTTGAGGAGGGCAAGGTTTAGTGAACAAAGAGACCTCAGCAGGGTATAATGTCATAGAGTCCAAACCAGCCTTACTTCTGTTCAAGGCCTTGTGATAATTTTCTTTATTTTTCTCAAGAAAACATTAGTATATGGAAGGAAAGAGGAATTAGGTGAGATGCCACCAGGGAAAGTGGTATGCCTTCTTTATGAAAGGGGCAGTGCCAGATCATTTGGGTTCATTCTTCTTACTTTCCTTATGTCAGCATAGTTGCTGATAGCAGTTTGTCCAATGGTACCTCTGCATGATTGTTTTAAAAGTAGGACTTCCAACCTTTAGGTGAGACCCAGAGATCTCCTGGAATTTCTTAACGTTGGCAATCCTATTTAGAAGCAGGGGAAGTACAGAAGGAAGAAAACAGATGCAGTGCTCTTCCCCCCCCCCCACTCCCTCAGCTTTTGGTTATTTATGTCATTAGAGATAATTCTGCTAATCTCTGATCTACAATTTCCACTTCCAGGGATCTGAGTGGGGTTGATACAGTACCTTATAAGTGTCTGCATCAGTAATATGCCCAACACCTGAAGAAGTCTCTGTCTAGATGCAACTCAGAAATATGCTGTTTTAGAACCTCCCAGAGTCCTCAGAATCCTCTGACAGTGGTACTTCCATCTCTAAAATTCTCAGCTACATGGAATAGCAGCTTCTGATTATTTCAGAGCATTTTCCAAAGATGTTTACCCATGAATTTCATTATCTGTGAAGCTTGCTGTTAGAACAGAATTCAGGCTAGAAACATATTTAAATATCTGTTAATTTAAAATATTTATCTCCCACCTTAGCTCCTTGGACTCAAGGTGGCAAACAGTGCAGAAACCCATTTACAAATATGTAAATAATCCAATTAACGAAACTGGGGAAAAAATTAAAATAGACAAATTACCAACTTAGAGCACAGGAATTAAAACACAGGATCAGCAAACTCATGGCCAAATCTGCTCAAAAAACTTTCCCTTCATCAAAATGGTCTTTGGAATAAAATGCCTTACATCCCTTCTTTAAACATAGCAAGAAAAGGTGCCCTCCTCATCCACTCTGTTAAGCCATTTCAAAGGACTGGGCCGATAACCAAAAAGGCTGGTGATCTCACTGTGGCCATGCAGACAGACATAAGGGAGGCAGGAATGCACACTTCCAGGTGGGACCTGGGGAATCCTGGAATTACAGCTCATCTCTAGACTCCAGAAATCAGTTCTCCTGGACAAAATGGATGTTTTGGACTGTGGACTATATGCCACTGAGGTCCCTGTCTTTCCCAGGCTCCACCCCCAAACCTGCAGGAGTCTTCCAACTTGGATCTGGCAACCTTACCCCCTCACATCCTGTGGGTAGCCAGGGAGGACCTAGCAATCCCAAAGGGAAGTCCTTAAGTTAAGGAGCAGGACTGTTTGAAGAGCAAAAATGATGCAGGGGAGTAAAATGGCAGACACAGATCCATTAGGATGACAGCTTAGTCTATGAAGAGCTTTCAATTGGTCCCGGAAGCAAATGCGTAGCCAAAATAGGCAGGGGTCATTTTGTAGAAAAATAAGTGGTGAAGCTCATTAGGATAACTCATTAGCATATGCCACCCCCACCAGCCAAAAGCAACCCAATAGAAAAAAGGAGAGCCCCATCCGAGCGAGGCCTGCTTGGGTTGGCTAGATATCCAGCCAGCCCAAGTAGGCCTCACTCATCTGGGGCTCTCCTTGGCCACCACACCCCACAGGCCAGCACCCCAAAGGCCAGCAAGCCACCCACCACTCAAAATCACATAAGAAATGAAGAAAGGGTGGCATAGGCTTCTCCAGGGGTTAATATGTACCATTAAGTGTGTCTCGGGGTGTGGCAAAGCTCCTGGTGGCTGGCTGGCTGCCTGCTCTCCTAATTTGTGGATTGTTATGCAGCTGCACCTACTATTTAATGGACAAGGTAAGTGGGGAGGAAGAGGGGGAACCATCAGAAAGGTTCAGGAGCTGTGCTCTTGTGAGCTCCAGCTGAATTCAAGGCCTGAAAATAGGTAATTGTAATTGATACATCACTGGAGTTCTGAATGAGACAGCAGCCTTGCTGCTGCTTTTTGTACCAACTGGAGCTTCTGAGGTGTCTTCAAAGGTGGCTCCACAGAGTGTGTTACAGTAGGCCACTCCAGAGGTTATAGTAGCATGGATCAGTATAGCCAGGTCAGATATAGATACAAATCCAAAGCAAAGTATCAAGTAATCTTATATTTAAAAGCACATATGATTACACAGCTCTCCATAAATAAAGCAATTTGGATATTGCTGTGATGTTTAGCTTGATAAACAAAGGTTTAATTTGCATTTTTAAAAAGATGCTTTATAGTTCTTCAACAGGGATTTGATTTGAAAGACAAAAAGAAAACAGTTGCACTTACTTTTAACTGTTGTTCATTGATATCTTCTAGTCAGACACACATTGGAACTGTGCCTTCACAGGCTGGCTGCAGACCCTTTTTTATAGCCTAAAACCTCCAAAGGGAATTCCTCACCCAGGAGTCACATGCTCTGGCAGCAGGTGCCACCTTCAGGCCCGGTGCTAAGGGTTCCCCACATTAGTGAGGTGCTCACCTGAGGAGGTGGGGTGGAGCTCTTAGTGGAAAAGGGTTTGAGTGACCACTTTGCCAATATCAACTTCCTTTCTGGCCTGAAGGTCCAAGGTGTAGTGTTTCATAAATGTACTCTCTGAAGCCCATGTTGCAGCTTTGCAGATACCCATCAAGGGAACCTTTCTGTCAAAGGCAGCTGAAGAATCCTGCACCAGTGTTGAGTGTGCAAGCACCTCTAGGGGAAAAGGTCTCCCTGCCATTCTATAACAAGAACAAATGGCAGTGACTATCCATCTGGACAGTGATTGGGATGAGGCAGTGTTTCTCTTCTTAGGACCCCAGTAACAGACAAAAAGCATCCTACCCTTGAGAAAGGATTTAGTCCTCTAAATGTAGAACAGAAGAGCCCTCCTAACACCCAATGTATTTAGAGCCCTCTTCTTACAAGAACTGGGAGAAGGAAAGAAAACTGGAAGGACAATTTTCTTTGCTAAATGGAACTGGAAACTATCTTGGGGAAAAATTCCAAACTGGGGTCAACTGCAGTCCTCTCCTTAGAAACCTTCAAAAAGAGCAGATCCAACCCAAGGGCCACCAACTCTCTCACCCTTCTAGCTGAAGTGACAAGAGACCAATAAGGCCACCTTTCTAGAAAGGAATGCTAAAGGACACATGGCCATAGGGTCAAATGGTGGTTTCATCAGTCCAGCTAGGACCAGTGGTAATGACCGCTTAGGAACAATATGAGAGATGGGGTGAAAATATTTGAAAGCCCCTTAAGGAAGCATTGGGCCAGCTGTGAGAGAAAAGTGAGCTACTCTTTGTTCCCGCATGGAAGGCCAAAATAGCCACAAGGTGCGTCTCTGCAGAAGAAACAGCTAGGCCACCCTAAACTAAGGACAATAAGTATTCCAGAATAGAGGGTAAAGGACAAATAAAGGGCAAAAGACCCTTTGATGTCGCCCAAGGCTCAAAACATGCCCATTTCCTCCCATAGGAATATATAGTTGAAACTTCCCTGGCTGGTACCAAAATATCTCTTACTCCTGGGAAAAAGGTATTTCAGGGACGGATCCTCCCCACTATATGTATGTTCTGTGCAGTTTTTAAAACAAGCTTGGAGTGTTTGTATGGGAAAGACTTGGTCATTGTGTGAAGGTTTCTTTGATTTCAGTGCCATTTAATTTCTACCAAACGTGTTTGGACTCTTTATAGTAACCACTTGCAACCAACAAGATCTATGTTTAATTCTCACGGTAACTATGGTGTCTAGTGAACAACTGAAATTTCCTGTATTATTTTTGTTGTTATTGTTGTTGTTGTTGTTGTTATTAGTTTATTTATATTCCGCCCATTCCCCCATTGGGAGCTCATTGTGTAGTGAACATTGCTTCTGAATTGATGCCTATGCAGTAAGACTTTTCAAAACATGATATGTCAAAGCTGACCTCAGAGATAAAATTTTTAACAACAGAAAGTGATATTAGAATTGGTGCCATTTCATTTTAATACTGTTTTGGATACTGACACCAGGCTGACATTTTCTATTAGGATAACTAAGAAGTTGATGAACTGTAAGTACTATCTGCCTTTGATACATCAGTTTCCAAGACCTTTTCATATGAGATAAAAGTAAAACAGCAAAGATCCAGCATGAACAGATTTCTCTCTAATCATATACAAATCCAGTGAATGTTTATTTCCTCATAGACAGAAATGTGATATCTACTGCTTTATTTTGGCTGCTAAAAGCAGGAAAGTCCTTATAGAGATGGAGAGTAACATGGAACGTCTGTGACCTTGTCTGTGGCATTCCTAAAACCTATGTGACTGATGTTCTTTTGCATGTTTGAGCTGACACTGACCCCTCCTATAACACGGTTTTGGACAGAAGGGACCATAAAAGCAAGTATGTTCAACAAAAATTGCCTTCTGCACCACTAGAAACTGGTCTTTGTGTGTGTGTTGGGGGGGAGAGAAAGGCAAATGCTATTTTAATATTGCTGCTGAACTAATCTTTAGATTATTATGATTAGATTACAGAATATTAATCAATAATATGAGATATAGAGGCCTGGTAAAGGCACAGAGTTACCAAACTCAGGGCGTGGCCTAGATTTATCCCAGAATAACAGCTGATCTCCAGACTGTGGAGATTGGTTCCCTTGGTGGGAACAGCAAGTTTCGAGAGCATACTGGGGAGGGGTTCCAAAGTTTTGCTGCCATGATTGTGAAAGTCCTTTCTTGAGTTTTCACCAATCTAGCCTCAAATGATGGGGGCATCTGAAACAGGTCCTCCAATGAACTGGAGTGAATGGGTAGATTCAAATGGACAGCAGCAGCAGGAGTCAACGAATAGTTTATCCTATAACATTTCCCTGGGAGTAAACCATATTGAACAAAATGGAGTTTATTTATGAGTACTTATAAACTAGTGGTGACAAGGAGAGACAGCAAGAGAGCAAAGCAAGCTAGTTTGGTGTGGAGAGCCAGTTTGGTGTGGAGAGCCAGTTTGGTGTAGTGGTTAAGTGTGCGGACTCTTATCTGGGAGAACCGGGTTTGATTCCCCACTCTTCCACTTGCACCTGCTAGCATGGCCTTGGGTCAGCCATAGCTCTGGCAGAGGTTGTCCTTGAAAGGGCAGCTGCTGTGAGAGCCCTCTCCAGCCCCACCCACCTCACAGGGTGTCTGTTGTGGGGGAGGAAGGTAAAGGAGATTGTGAGCCGCTCTGAGACTCTTCGGAGTGGAGGGCGGGATATAAATCCAACATCTTCTTCTTCATCTTCTTCTTCTATATCTCGGGGAACACACACACCACGCTGAAACCCAGAAAGACACCCCTGGACTGATATCCAGAAAGACACTCCTGGACTGACACCCAAAAAATGCACCCCTGGAATGTGATATTGCAATGTAACACTAGAATATGGATATGACCCAGCAATGTGCATCTGAACTGGGGTGGTCTCTTCCACATAAGAGAGGCAAACCCAGTCCAATCTAGGCCTCTATGCAGGCTGACATGGCACTGAGTCTGGTTCACAGGCTTGGCAGACATCTTGGCTGTGCTGAAAGGCTAGAAACAACCATTTTCTGATCCTGGAAATGGAGAAATCCAGGCCCAGAGAAGGACATATAGTGGGCAAAGCTGTAAAAATTCCTTCACACTTTTTGGCAACCTCTTTCAAGTCCTGTTCTCAAAACATAAAACCTGCCACACATAAACAAATGATCTGTATATATGGCCTGCTATTCCTCAGAAAAGACAGCAGAAACAGAAAGGTTAAAGACCAAGAGCCATATTGTTGTGTGAATGTGTGGTATATCTATAATCTGGTTTCACATTTCTGCCAGGGAATCTGAGTTCTATAGAATCTCTATTTTTCTTTAATTACTGCTAAAGGCTATCAGAGTTAAGCCATCTCCTGAACACATGATTAATTGACGTCCATCCTGACATGCAGAGAGAAATCTATCACCTCTTGTGAGCTTTAAAGGAGCCAGCCTCAGTAATAACAGGGGCATAACCCCATTTGGCCAAACTAATTAAGATTCCTCTTTTGGGGGTTTGCGCATATGACACCCTGCTTTCTCATTGGATATTTGAATATGACACCCTGCTTTCTCATTGGATATTTGGTTTTTGACACTCTGCTTTCTCATTGGACACTTGGACCTCTTGATGTGACATAACTTACCCTAGAAAACAGGCCCCCCTACCTGTTAAGAGTAGCTCCGTGTATCTTTCCATCCTCCCGTCCTTCCTCCAGGTATCTTCCCATCTTTCCTGCCTTCACCCCACCCTCTTCTCAGAGGAGAAAATCTCTCTTCAGAGGTCTGTGGCCTTCTCTGACCAGCCTACTCTTCAAGAACTAGGTATTGTATCACACACACACACCCATCCCTACTTATTCAGCTAACATCTGTAATTCCTCTTGAATGCTTGAAAATTATTTGATTGGGATGTAACCATTTGAAAATCATTTCCTATAATAAAATCCATTAACTTAACCAAAGGATTTTAAGTGGTCTATCTCGGTCAACACTGACAGAGATCCTGCTTTGCCTCACCTCTCACAGCCTACCATTTTGAGCTAAGAAATATTAATATTCCCCAATAAAAAGTTGGTTGAGGTAATAACACCTCTACATCCAGCAACCTCACCAAATCTGCCAGTATAGCAATAACAATGGTTTGGAAATATAATACTGGATTATATGTACCTTTGCCAGTTGTCTAAAGAGCACCTGTGGTTTACAAGTGCAAACAGCAAATATATATATTTCTCATTATGACCCTCAGATCCCCTTCATGAATCTTCTGTTATTCACAACCTCCAGACTCAGTCAATGCTATCCTATGCCTGGTTGATTTCTAAGTCCCCATAAATTTAACTGGAGTTACTCCCAAGGAAGTGTTCATAGGTTTGCAGGCTGTAGTACTTGAGTCTATTAGTGGCTGGATCCCCACTGAAGTCTGGTCTATGCATCAGGGAAGCTAAGTGACAAAATTGTGAGATGGAGAGTATCACTGTGGGCAGTGGATTTCAGTTTGAAACTTCTTTCACTGAGGGAAAACCCTTATTTATATTTCTATAAGTACCTTCTTTATTCTGTACTAATTTTTTATCAGTGTGGAGAAGGTACTGGCAACAGGCCTTTCCTGCTATAATTTTTTTTCAATGTGATTCTTTCAGCCTCAGCCATAAGTGCTAAAGTCTGTTCTACAATCTCCAGATCCCACACAGGGTTCATTTATATGTGCCAGATAATAACATGGGAGGATTCTGAGATGGTAAAATAGACTACACCAGGGGTGGCCAAACTTGCTTAGTGTAAGAGCCACATAGAATAAATGCCAGATGCTTGAGAGTTGCAAGACATGAGCATCAGATGTTTGAGAAAAGGAAGGAAGGAAGGAAAATAGATGGAGGGAAAGAGATGTAGAAAGAAAGCAACAAACTTTAAATGCATTCTCCAAGCTGCCAGCTGGCTTGGCTTGGAGACATTATTTAAAGAGATAAATGCCTTCTCAAAGCCAGCTGACAGAGTGGTGGGGGCTTCAAGAGCCACATAATATGTATGAAAGAACCACATGTGGCTCTTGAGCCACAGTTTGGTCACCCCTGGACTACACCATAACAGACTACAGGTGGAGGCTCAGAGTTTAGAATGTTTTTTAGATTAAAAACTCATTGCAAACAGTCCACCAGAACACTAAGCAAAGACAGGGGGTAGGTAGAGCTTTCCCCCTACTGTGCTAGTTTTCTGCTTCCATTGAGTGTGGTTTGTGTGTGTGTGTGTTTTAATGTGATAGAGCATTCAGAATTGGAATACATCATCTGCAGACTGCAGTGGTGCAGTCCATTCTACCACCTCTTTCTCCCATTTCTGTAAGTCTGGTCTCATTCTCTGCTACACATGAAGAGCAGGCCACAATCTTTGGGTGCTTTCACATGGCAACTGTTTGCAAGCGGATTTTGCTATTCTTACACAGTAAAAAATCCAGTGCAAAGTATTTTTAGTGTGTGTGAATGTGCCCTTAGATAATAAAGAAGGGATGGAAGGAAATAATAGGGCTGTCATGATTTATTGGAAAAGGTTGCTATAATTTTTTTCTAAAGAGAATTCTCACAACATCCAGGTTTATCAAGAAAACATATTAATAACAGTATGATTGACTTTCATTCTATAAAGTATGTATTTAATGTATATAATGTAGTAAAACCTTTGCTTCCCTAACAGAGGTCTTCACCATCCTTTTGCTTCTACTAATTTTTGTAGAGGTACTTTAGAGTCCATAAAGACTTTATACGTATTTATCAAAACATTCAATTTGACTATTATGTTTTCACATTATACAGCACCTAAGTATCTTAACTAGAGGTGGCTTCTTAATTGAGGTACTAGGTTAAATGCTTAAAAATCCCAAATGTTCCCTCATAGCTGCCTCCTTTTGTATCACTTTTTCTTTCTAAAGAGGCCAAATGGGAATGTTCCAATCAGCTATTTAATTTAATTTAATAAGAACAAAACAGCAGATGACCAACATCCTGTGAAAGAGCTCTGATCCAGAGAATAGAACAAGAAAGCCCAGAGGACATCTGGTAAGACTTCTTTCAGTAGCTCTCCTTGCTGCTCCATCAGTATTGTGATGAGATCTCCCTCTTTAACTAGAGAGAATTGTGGCAATGCAAACGTCACATCCTAATGAGGATCTTCCTCACACTTCAGCAGTGCAGGGAAAAATGGATGCTGGATTATTCATCATTTATCTTTCATTGTTAAGTGCTGGAACTAAGATTTTCAAAACAGTAATGTGATCAGGGCAGGGCCCGCCCTAGACTATCTGGTGCCCTAGGCAACGCTGACTTCTGGTGCCCCCCACCACCCACTGATAACCAATGTTCAAAAATAGATAAATGGTGGGGAAAATGCAAAGCACAAAACCTGAACTTGCTTCCTGATAGCCCAGGAAAGCCTGATCTTGCCAGATCTCAAAAGCTGAGCAGGGCCAACTCTGGCAAGTATTTGGATCGAAGACCTCACTGGAATAACAAAATTGGGAGGGCAGGCTCTATTCAGCCCCCTCTCTGAATATCCTTCAGCCCCCTAGTATTTGCAAGGGGTTGACATGAATTCCAGGTGTGCACGCACACGCACATACAAAATAACAAAGAAACCAACTTGAAACTTAAAAAAAAAAACACTGTGAAAGTAATACAACAATCTTTCATTTTCTTTGTCAAACAGAAAACAGTTTTAGCACACGAATCACAAGGTGGTGGTGCTGGTGGACTTGCTATTTCCTGTAACTTGGGATCTTAAACACACTTATGTGGAAGCAAACACTCCAGAAATTAATGTGTCTCCCTCATTAATGGTTATCATCCTGCCATGCCTACCTTGCCACATCACCAGAAGTGGAATCAGCTAGGCCAAACAAGAGTACAAAGATGTCAAGCAGAAACATAACATGCATTTTGCTCTGTCAAGAGGATGTGAATCCCAAGGCCACATTTACATTGCAGGCCTAGACAGGTTCACTCGTCAGGACACACTCTTCCTACCTAAAGCAAAGACCCAGAGTTACCTTTCCACCACCTCACTTGAGCTGGAAGTGCTTTGGAAAAGCCTGAGAGGCATCACTTTTCTATTTGCAGGGGACACCCATTCAAAAGCAGCTGCCTCCCTCATAGGAAGATATTTAGTTTGGAACTAACCAACATTTTGTGATTGGCCCATGGCAGTTATCTTGCAGTGATGTCACACCTAGTTTTCAAAATTCCAATAATGCCTATGTGGTCAACAAGTTCAGGGATCCTTGGTCTAAACTAATGGACTATAATCCTGATTGTCACTCCTTGTAAAACACTAAACTCGTTGGCTAACATTACCAGACATACAGAACTTACACCATAGAGATGTAGAGCCAGAGTGCCAACTCTTATCTACCTCCATGGTGCCTCATGGCTAGTAGAGGCTTTCAGTTTTGAACCAGAAGCTTAGGCTGTGTCATCCTACTTTAAAAAAAAGTATGCGTTATGCCATCAAGTCACAGCTGACACAGCGACTCATAGGGTTTTGAAGGCAAGAGATGTTCAGAGGTGGTTTGTCATTGCTTTCCTTTGCATCATGATCCTGGTATTTCTGGGAGGTTTCCCATTCAAATACAAGCCAGGGTCAGCCTTCTTTGGCTTCCAAGATCTGACAAGATCGGGCTAGCCTGGGCTAAAGCCTGTAGTAGCAAGCAAAACTGAAGTACCATAGTACCCTAGAGGCCAGCAACATGATGGTTTTAAAACATTTTTCAAAGATTGTGTGCCATACTAACATAGACTGGTATTTATGCATGGTAGCTAACTTCACAAATCAAAATGTTGTTGGTTTCTAAGGAGCTACTGGATTTAAATTTTATTCCCAACTGCAGACTAGCATGGTAACCTACCTGAAACTATCTTTTTCAAAGATATGTCCCCCCCCCCCCCCCGAAAAAGTGCATGCAGAACACGGTAGTGGTTAATGGATCCCAAGATTTGGGCGAAAAAGACAACAAAGAGCAGACTTCTCCAAACAGACATGCCCAGGGCTTTTTTGGGTAGGAAAAAAGCACAGCAGGAACTCATTTGCATATTAGGCCACCCCCTGACATCACCATTGTTTCACGCAGTGTTTTTTGTAGAGAAAGGGCAGCAGGAACTCATTTGCATATCTGGCCACACCTCCAATGTCACCATTGTTTCACACAGGGTTTCTTATGGAACAAGCCCAGCAGGAACTCATTTGCATATCAGGCCACACCTCCAATGTCACCATTGTTTCACACAGGGATTCTTGTAGAACAAGCTCAGCAGGAACTCATTTGCATATTAGGCCACACACCCTGACACCAAGCCAGTTGGAACTGCGTTCCTGTGTGTTCCTGCTCAAAAAAAGCCCTGGACATGCCTAACCAAAGTAAAAGAAAGAAGGGCAACCCCAGCTTGAGGAATCTGATCTTTTACCAAAAACCCTTTACCACTGGAATTTGTTCTACATCTCCCCCTCCCGGAGCTCACACTAGGTTGGTGTTTTTGATAATGAAAGTATAGGAGGGAGGGCACACTTTGCCTGGAGCACAGAATTAGCTAGGGAGGGCTCTGGTCTTTCTCGCTCCTTTTTCTTTGCCCAGGGGGTCACACCCTAGCAGTGAGTGGCCCTTTCCACTCTCTTCCTTGCAGCATCCTTGCATCAGGTCCTGTGGGCCAGTGCAGAGCCTCACAAGCCCCCATCCAGCCTGTCATTGAGTGACATGTGGCGAGTGCTGCAAGTAAACTTGAGACCTCGCAATGCTTTACTCCTGGTGGGGAAGGAATTCAGGAGTCAGCAGACTCCTGTCTCGTGGAGCGGGCAGACTTTGAGTGACTCGCACGTGCGGGCTAGGAAGGTAGCTGTGATGGTAGGCAGTTGACACAAATGTGCCCCACCAGTGCTGCTCTGCTCCTAAGATAGTGCAGGTGGCCACTGGGCACGGATTTGAGGCTCAGAATCAGAGCAGCCCGCAGCCTACCTGGAACCCACTTTGGACACTGAAACACTGCTGGTCTGGACTAGGAGAGTGACTGGAGTGAGGCGACATCGGCAGCGCATGAGGCCAGGAGACTCTTGCTGTGCTTGAGCAGAGGACTCAAGTTGGTGGGATGATGAGAGCTGCGCCCTCTCTGGTGACAAAGGGAAAGCAACCAGATCCAGCCTCCATGCTGTCCCAGGCTCCCACGGACTGCTGCAGCATGCCACCTGCAAGACTGCATTTGCAGTCATGTGGGTGGCGGACAATTCAGCACCCTAGGCAATTGCCGAAATTGCCTAGTGGCAGGGCTAACTATGGATCAGGAGGAGCTCCTGCTGAATTCAAGCATTGTTTGTGATAAATTAAAGACTGAACTTTATTATGGCATAAGTTTGCATGGTCTACAGCCCATTTAAAATACATCAGATAAAATGACCTTCATTTAATCTACTTTTGCTTTAAGAGCTTCTATGACTACCCCTCTGGAATATAGGCCTTAACTGAATATATATTTGGTGATTTTTCAGAATGAGAATTTCAGTGAATAATGAAATTCAGGGGTTCTAATAATCATTGTTTCTGCCCATGATTATTTTCTTAATTGAAAGCACTTCTAGGAGCCACAAGAAGTGCTTTCTAATTCTCAAGAATACTCTTCTGAATTCTTTGCTTCTTTGACCTTATCTTTTACGAAGCCAGTAGATTTGCATAGATGACCACGGTATTTTGCTCACATGTGGCTTTTATCTGGGAAAAATATAAGACAGAGAAGTTTCAGACCAGATCTTCTATCTGCCTCTGGCCCACACAGTGGAACACAGATAATTGATTATGGCTACTATATTGGCTTCAGTTGCCTTCTCTTAATAAAATAGGTTATATTTGAACTGCTCAATAAAAAATAGTGGATGTATTCCCAATCCCATGGTGATCAAGCAAAAAGATAATAATTAAGGAGAAACTAACTAGATACTCACAGGCTATTTATGCTCACTAACTATCTTCTATTTTCCCTCCGTCCTTCAGTGCTTTTTGGCTATCTTCTTTATTTGGAGGAATAGCTTTTTTTTAAATTCAAGCTTTCACTAGATTTGATTAGAACTTCTGATTGCTATTCTGATATCAATCAATAAATAAATGTTATAATGACCTTTCCAGGTTAGCGGATCACTTTTTAAATTAGAGGTTTTTAAATGTTTTTTCCTAAATCTATATGTCTATTTCCAGTGACTTACAAAATTACGTCAGCAGTTTGCTCTACCTGTTTCCCAAAAGATTGAGGGTAGTTTACATGGTGCAGGGCAGACTGACTTTTCACACAAGGCCACCCAGTTTGGATACTTGCTGAAGAGGAAACATGCTTTCAGTATGATGCAGGTGGGCAGCCATGTTGGTCTAAAGCAGTAGAATAGATTTTGAATCCAATGCACACAAGCTTAAAGGTGCCACTGGACTCAAAATCTGTTTTAATGTTTTCAGTATTTTTTGTTTTACCATCTACCAGGGCTTTTTTTTCTGGAGAAAGAGGTGCTGGAACTCTCAAGGAGAAACACACAGGATTCTTTGAAATAACATTATTTTCTTTGTTTTTTTTTTAAAGAAATGTATTTTATTAAACAAGACAAACATACAATAAAACAAACACCATATAAACATATAAGCCTAAATACATATACGAAATAAAAAACAATCCATATCCCTCACCCAACCTCCCTTCACCTTGAGCTGGAGGGGCCTATCCAAAGCTCCATTTCAGGTTCCTCATGTCTAATCCCATGCTATTTAACCACGAGTATAACAGGTCCCATGTTTTTTTACAAATCTGTAGGTCTCCCTCTCTTAGTCTAGTCGTTAGCATATCAAGTTCGGCAGCTTCTAAGAGCTTAAATAATAATTCATTCTTATCAGGTATTTTAGGGGATTTCCAATACTTCGCGTATAACATCCTGGCAGCCGTAACAGCATGTAATAATAGTTTTTTCGATGACTTCGATATTTTCTCTTTAACAATACTCAATAGATAGAGCTCAGGAGTATGAGAGAATCTTATCTTAAGAATTTTCTGGCACCAATCATGGATTTGAGCCCAAAATTTTTTTGCGTGCTTACATTGCCACCATATGTGAAAAAGGGTACCCTTTATTCTACCACATTTCCAGCATTTGTTAGAATAATTCGTGTAGATCTTTGCCAATCTAGCTGGAGTCAAGTACCAACGATATGCCATCTTATAAAGGTTTTCTTTAAAGATCGCTCATTTAGTTAATTGAATATTTTGCCGCCAAATTTCCTCCCATTCCTTCAATTCAATGTTAAAACTGAAATCTTTAAGCCATTTAATCCAACACTCTTTAACTACCTCGTCTTGCATTTTTTCCTTCAAGAGCCAATTATAGACCTTTTCATGTGCTCTACTTTAAAGTAGTTTCCGAACTTTAGATGGTGAAGCAGGGCCGGCCCTAGACTGTCTGGCATCCTAGGCAAGGCTAACGACTGGCGCTGCCACCCCCCAGCATTGATAACCAATTTTCAAAAACAGATTAATTGTGGGGGGGGGGAGCCCAATTTGGCACCCCCATAAGGCTGTGCCCTAGGCAATCACCAAGTTTGCCAATTGGCAGGGCCAACCCTGCCAAGCACCATGCAAGGAGTGCCCTGCCAAGGCCATGTGGGCCTTGGTGCAGGAGAGGAGCTGGCTGGGGGGCAAGGCTGAGTAACTGCGATCCAAGCCATGTTTGTCTGGAAGACAGCACATGGAGTAGCAGCTGGGGCACACTACTGCCAGGAGAGAAAAGCTTCTGTCTCTCCTGCCTCCTACCCCAGACTCTCCTCAGGCTCACAGCCCGTGCCTCACCCTCAGCTAGAGCCATAAGTCCCCTGCACTGTCTGGCTGCTTCCTCACTTGCCCACAGCTACTACTGGGTATCCACACATTTAAATCTTATTTTTTTAAAACACACACACATTATTTTAATATTTTTGTGTTGTAACAAGTGATGTCATGCTCTCTCAGTGTCCATCATGAATTTTAAAACATTTTTTGAGAATTTTATTTTCACAAAGAGGTTTTGGAACACAATCTCCCAGAATAAAAGCCCTGCCACCAATGTTCCCTCTAAGTTGTGGAGTCTTGTGAGCAAAACTTCTACTTCATGAACTACTGGCATTAAAGTTCTGAGCTACTGCTCTGGGGTCATCCTTCCTGAACTAAGACAAAAATGTGTGAGCTGGAGGCTAAAAAATTGTGAGCTAGTTCCAGGCCTGGCACAAGTTTTTTTGCTGCCCAAGGCAGAACCCTGCGCTGGCAACCCCCCCCCCTCCCAGTGTCCATTTGTGTCCGCTGGGGGGGGGGAGGCAGAGCGGAAGGGACAGGAGGGGAAGGGAGGGGGCGACTGTGGGGGTTGGAAACTCCAGAAAGAACACTGGGCGCCTTCCCCTGCCCAGCGTGCTCTGAGTTTGGAGCATGCTGGGCAGGGGAAGCCATGTTCTTTCTCGGCTCTGAGGAATTGGGGGAGCTCCTCCAACCCCTCATAGTCGAGAAAGGGTCAGGGACAGCGTGACCAGGGAGCTGGCGCTCCAGGCCATTGCCTAGTTCGCTGACTCCCACGTGCTGGCTCTGGCTAGCTCATGCTAGCTCAGCTTAGAGGAAACACTGCCTGCCACAATGGATTTATGTGGCCTGAAGCCCCACATCACCCCGGCCCTAAAAGTGTTCTGCAAGATCTGTACAGTTTTTGGTCATTTAAAAGTACAGGTCCCAGATTTATTTTTGCATCCTGCTATTTTAAGTCTGAGGTTTTGCCAAGAAGACTCAAAATTATGAATAGAATCAAAGGTTGTTAAAATAATTAGCAGAAACACCATTCAAAAAACAAACAGAGAATGTGATTAAAAAAAATTGTGCATGAAAAACAATCTTATCCGCAGATTTTGCTCACAGATGAAGTTGCTCATGGAACTTGGAGTTTTGCTCCATCCATTATGTAGCATAATTTAAAAAAGAAGCTTTCTTTTGTGAAGTCTGTTATCAGGGACTGTAAAATAATCATCTATGTATTTAATGAAATAAAATTCTTGTAGCAACCACCCTCTCTTTACTTATCATAATTTATGTACATAGTTGTAACTTCACGCAAGTTCCTGAGCAGCAAATGCTTGAGGATTTATATCAGTTTATTTTAAAATAACAATAACTGTGTTTTCATAAGGAGGTACCATAGTTTGATGTTGGCATGACCAACAGGAGATAGACAAGAGTTCTTATGAGAGTTGAACATGGTTTGAGAGTTGGTTCCAACACATTTCTGTTGTTCCACTGTCAAACAAGTTTGCTGACTTTTGAAACAACTTAAAAACCTGGCAAATGGATTTTCCAAAGACAAAAATTGCTTAAATATTTCTACCATAAGCAGTGATCTTTCTTTCCAACCACCTTTAACACTTTAGAAAAAAAATTGTCCTCTTCTAGCCAACAAACAAAGGACAAAATGAGTAGGTAGTTCTATAAGATGAGCAATTATTAAGATCTATTTTGCTTTGGTTCCCTTTATGAATCAATTGAACAGCAAATGAGTGATCACAATAAATGCAGATACTTTTTCTCAGTATTTTTTTCTTTCTGAATATTTTGAGCCACAGAAATGCCCACTAAGCATACAAGATACAAACTGGGGCCTCCCAGTTGGTTCAGAATGAAACTATGGCAAACAATATAGATAATTTATGCTAAAGTAGCAACAGGAAGACTTTATAATCATTCATACAACATGGTGGCATCATGCAAAATTGTCTTGAACACCAACTCACTTGGAAAACAAGCATGGCAAAGACAGTGCAGATGGACTAAGTAGGACTTGGCCAGGGCAGTATCTTAACAGCCATTTGGTCACCAAAATACTATTTTTGTCACAAAACTGCCTCCCCACTATGATGTTTTTTCCCATTCAATTGCATATTTCTTTCTGATGTTCTCCGCCAATAAATTATATTTGCTTGCTAGTCATATGTTAGAGAGCCCCATGGCGCAGAGTGGTAAAACTGCAGTACTGCAGTCTGAACTCTCTGCTGAGTTCGATCCTGGCAGAAGCTAGTTTCAGGTAGCCGGCTCAGGTTGAGTCAGCCTTCCATCCTTCCGAGGTCAGTAAAATGTGTACCCAGCTTGCTGGGGGGGAAATGTAGATGACTGGGGAAGGCAATGGCAAACCACCCGTAAAAAGTCTGCTGTGAAAACGTTGTGAAAGCAATGTCACCCCAGAGTCGGAAACAACTGGTGCTTGCACAGGGGACTACCTTTACCTTTTAGTCATATGTTATGGTGGACAAAATAATTTGAGCTACTTGCAATCATATTGGATCTTTTTGGAAAATCTACACTTGTAAAAAGTTTTAATGGCATGATTATTGTAGGCCACCGAAATTTCCTGCCTTACCCCATTCATTCAATATTAGATGTAGAACTCTAATGTGGTCTTTATTGTCTTCCAGTAATTGCTCTATTTCTTTTCATTGGACAATTGTGGACATTTGTCTTGTCTTCCCAAAGTTGTCTGATTTTGTTTTCCTGACTAACTAGATTAAGTTGTATCGCAGAGCAATTCACAGAGTTTTAATCAGGGCGTTTTTGCACTGACCTTAATCGGCAGCGACGTCCCTCTTCACCGCGCAGGATCTGCGCGGATTTCGCACCAATTGCTGCGGAGCACCCGGAAAAGCCGCAAAGTCCCGCGGCTTTTGCGGCGCAAATGGAAACTGGGTTTTGGCAGTTTCCATTTGCGCCGCAAAAGCCGCGGGACTTTGAGGCTCTTCCGGGTGCTCCGCAGCAATTGGTGCGAAATCCGCGCAGATCCTGTGCGGTGAAGAGGGACGTCGCTGCCGATTAAGGTCAGTGCGAAAACGCCCTCAGTTTCAGCAATGAAAAGGCATATATATTTTGTATGTAAAAAAGAAAGCAATAATGATACAAGTGGGTCCCCACACCAAGGTGCCTGAATTTTCCCACCCAATCCCCACAGTTGATCTTTTGATTATATTCCAGTTTATTTTACAATTTTGTAAAAATACTATAGTTGCCAGGTGTGGCTTTTGTTTATCCTTGAGTATTGTGTTATACTCTTGATTCTGGTGGATGTGCACACCAATCCTGTATGTATTTATATGGGAGTCAATGGAAGGTATCATGCAAAGTATCTTTCACGTCAATGGGAAATAACTTCCAGAATCACACATTTGTTCCTGTTAAATTTCCTTTACTATTTCCTCTCAAATCCCAATATTAACCCTCCCCCAAGCCTGGTTTTAAATACTTTTTATATGCCTTATTGCTTTCTTAAAAGGAAAACCATCACCTACTACTATGTATTATTACCTCAGAATTACCACTAAAACGAGGGGTATTTATTATCCGAGATTTAAAGATTTGCATGGAACCCCTCATTGTGCCTTTGGTCTGGTGACCTAGCATTCCTCTTTGATTTAATGTTCCGAGGAGGGGGGAGGCTTTGCAGCGGTTTGGCAGAGGATGCTCTCCCTCTTTGCCTTTCTTTGGGCTTGGGGAGCGAAGTAAGGAACGGCAGCAGCAAGGAGGAGCTGGCAGCGTGTGTCTGTGTATGAGCGTGCGTGCGTGTGTGTGTGGAGAGCGCCTTGGCCGCCCTGTTTCCTGGTGCTCTGCTCCCTGACCCCAGTGGCAGTCTTCCTCACTGCACTGCTCCGCTCTCTTCCTTCTCTCTCCTCTCTCGCTTTTCCTTTCCGACCGAAGCTGCTCTCCTTCTTTCTTCTCTGTCTTTTTTTCTCCTTCTGCCTGCCTCTCATTTGCACTCCAGAGAACCTTGAGGGTCGAAGGTTCTGCCCTGCCTCGCACCAGCCTGCCACCTTTGCAAAAGCCTTTCCCCACCCCTTGCTCTCTGTAACCAGCTTTTCGCCACCATCCTCATGGATCGGCTCCTTCCCCAGCACTGAAGGCATCCCTAGGAATACACATCAACATCCAAGAAAATAAAAGAGGGAGAGAAGGTAAATGATCACCCCCCCACCCCCACTTCAGAGAGAAGCGAAGAGGAATCAGATGGAAGAAGGAAGAGGGGAGGGAAAAAATATAACCCAACACAAAGCCCTGGGTTAGAGGTGCCTTGTCATGTACAAGTACGAGGGGATCAGAGAGGGCAAAAGCAGCCGCGAAACAATAATCAGACTAAAATGGGCTGCTTATTCGCTGCTCGCCAAGGCGATCGCGTAGAGCTAGCTAGGTTTTAAATGTTTTGTTTGTTTCAAAAGGAAGGCTAATTTGCGGGTCTGAGCGAGTGTCTGTTTCTCTTCCTCCTTCTCTCTTTGCCTCCCCCCCCCTTCCAATGCCCCCATCTCTCCTCCTCCTTCTGCCTCCTCCCTCCCCTCCGTTCCCGCTTTTGCATTAATATTTTCTCTTGTGGGGGGGGGCGGGAAGGGGGGGGAGACTGGGGAATAGATTTGGCAGCGGATATTAATTTTGCTGGTTGTTTACTAGAAAGTCTCGGGTGATCGGGGTTATAATGTTAGAGCACGACCGGAGAAGGTAGGCCAAAGGAGCATTGTGCTGTGCCGTGCTGCTGGAGAGACCAAGGAAACGGCAGATCAAGGGAGTGAAATGCAAAGTACAGTTAGCGTTAAAACTGAAACGGGTGACAGGCGGGAGGAAGGAGGTGTGAGACGCTGCGGGAGGGGGGGGGGGGTACGACCTTCTCGTAATATTCTTTGCATTTGTAACGGGCATTTTCTCACACCCCCCCGCCCCGCCTTATTTCTTTAAGCAAACGAAAGGAGGGAAAGCGGGGAGAGCTGTGCAAAAAAAAAAAAAAAAGTCGCGATTTCAAATGGGTTTCCGAGCTGGAGTTTTCCATATCTCTTTCACATGCAAAAATCTACATTTTTCAAAACATCCTTTGAAATCAATGACCTCTGGAGGCCTAAGGGCACTTGGAAACCTTTCGAGATTTTATTGGGGTGTATGCGTCGGCGGGGGGGAGGTAGAGAGGAGAGAAAGAAAAAGTGCAATTGCCAACGCTGTAATGCATGCAATTGTAATTAATTCCCTTCTTGCTATGTGATTATGTACTTGCTTGCCTGCACCCCGACCCTCTGGAACGTTAGTGCGAAATGTGAACGAGAAGAATGGGGTCTGAGTAGAAAGGAGGGGTTATAGATCTGAGTAGAAAGGAGGAGGATGGAAACTTTATGCACTCACACACAAGAAAATATAGAAAAGAGTTTTAGACAGGAAAAGGGTTTAGAGAAAGAAAGCAGGGGGGGGATCTCCCCCAAATGTGAAGCTTTCAGGAACTGAGCATGCCTGCGTTTGATCTGGGTATAATGCCAGTTTGGGTGGGAAACCGGGAAACCGATTGGGATGAATGACGTTGGGAAAAGGGGATGTTGTAGAAAAGTCAGGATGGTGCCGTGTCGGAGCCATTGGCCGCTAATTGTGATCAATCATTCCGAGCTCTGGAAAAGAGGGGCAGAGAGAGACGCAGAGGAAAGAGCCCAAACGCCCAGTTTGGATTCCGAGGAGTGCAGCCACCACCCTTCCAAGGAGAGTTGTCCAGTGCTCATCACTGCTAAGATGGGCATGGATTGACTGCCACGAGGAGGTAGTGTGCGCAAACTGGTACCTCGCTTGGTTCCTCTTGCTTTCTCCTGTGTGCCTGCCAGAGAACGAAAGGTGCTGTAGATCTTGGGGCACCGTTTCAGCAGAGGGTTGGCTATCTGCTCAGATTTCATCTGGGAGGGGGAGCAGGGGGACCCGAAGAGGGTGTGCGCGTCTGGCAGCGGGTATTTTTGAATGAAAACATGTTTGTGTGTGTGTTTTAAAATTGTGAGGATCAAAATTTGTTTGATAAAACTTTGATGAACATGCACAGACAGACACCCTGCACTAATTTATATGCTCAATAGACTGTTGAGTTGTGGATTTTTTTTAATGCTCCAGTTAGAATCTGGTCCTAATCTGTTGAAGTTGCTGTTTTACATTGTTGCAGCAGTTGTGTGAATTTATTGGAGAAAGGCTGATAGGCAAGTACTAAAATGTACAGTTTTTGCGTTTTTTGGAGGCTTTTACAAGCCTAGAATTCTTACATTGTTAGATTTATTTACTGCATAATTCTAAGAATAGTTTCTTGAGAGTAAGTCCTGTTCAGTAGCCTTCATTACGATTCTGAGTAGACCTTCTTAGGACTGCCTTGTTAGTATTGTTTGTTGTTCTACTAAACCTTGAATAACAGATATTAAACACAAACTTGTTAAGAAATGTTAGTGTCAAAATCATATTTATTTATTTTTCCTAATTCTAAAGGAGCATCTAAAATATTTTTAAAGCTAAAGCCGCTGGACAGTAAAGGAGAACTGATACAGTCCAGCCATGGAGTGAAATCGTGAGCCTTCCCTCATGCTGTTTTCATACCAGGGCAAATGGTGAGTGTGATGTTAATTTTCTTTTATGTACTGTGTAGGTACATAATCACCCCCCCCCCTGAAAATAGTTGCTGAGGTGATAACATCAGAGATTCGTAGCTGCTTTTGTTGTGTAGCACAAGTTGCAATATGAAATACATTAAAAATGTCCTGATTATTTTTTTTGTAGGCTTCAAACAAATCAGTGAATTCATATGCTTTTGTGACACTTCACTTTTGAAACATCCTGACTGCATGCTTGCCATATGTTCGCTGTCATTCTCAGGCGAGCCCCTGAGTTGTACATTCATACATGTTCAGATGGTACTTCATTTTTAAAATTATCATAATTCTAGCTTTAAAATAAGTTGTGATGTGGTTAATACTAGGAGCTCACCCCCACTGCCATTCTGATGTTCCAGTCATGATTGTTGTCAGGGAAAGAGAAGAACAATAGGGCTGAAAGAAACACAAGTCCTCACGGGGAGGCTAATGTAAATTTGTTTATGAAAGTTTTGAAATATTTGGCTTCTGTCTTCCTTTTTCTTCAAAGAGCTCTTCATTAAAGCAGATAATAATCAAGCATTTCTGACAGGGGAGCTGGGTTGCTTAGAAAATATTAAAGAAAAATTAATAAGTTGGAGCTCATGTCACTAAAATAGGACCTTTATTTGCTGATTTAATAATCACTGCTTGACTTTTCAAAGACTATTTCTGTAATTTTGCCACATTTTAATGCAGGACATTACAAAGAATGAGAATGCACATCATAATTCTCTTTAAAAACCTAAGTGAAACTGAACTTCAAAGAATTATGTTCTGCTGCCACTTTGCTGAATGCTTGTTTTTATCATAGTTAAAGTTTTTACTATTATAGACGTATATCAAATTTACATTAGATACTGTATTATTCTTATCAGTGAGCTCAATTTTTGAGTTTCCTGAAAACAGAAATTTGAATTGCTGCCTAAATTAATGAAAAAATAGTCTCCTGTATTTTAAAAGGAAAGTCAAATAATTTGGTTGTTGTGTTCTACCTAGCAGAATCTGGAACAAAAAAAATTCATCATGCCTTTTCAATGCTGCTTCTTCAAGACTAAAAAAAATAACAATAACAAGTGTGTTGTTTTCTCCCCATCCCCTCTAAGCTCTCAGGGCTAACATTCTTTTTAATGACAGTCATTTCTCTTATGGGAGGATGTTTTCATTTGTATTTACTTTTCAGTGCAGTGCAATTATGCAGTTCTGCACTGCACACTGTCTTCATAGTTAGTATCTCAAAAGAGAATTACAGTCTTCACAACAAAACTGCAAATGGAAGCAGGTGTTGTGTTTTACTGTTATGCAAAATAACAGTAAAATATAATTGTGGGGGAAATTAAGGAAACAGCTGCAAAGTTGGGATGGAAGCTCCTACATTACAATTTGTAGGCAGTTATCTTCTACCACAAACTGGGCAAAACATTTTACTTGATGAATCTTCCTATGTAGAGTTTGTCTTCTATGCTATTTTTTAAAATAACTTGTCAGAGGTTGAGACAAAGACTGAAAATATCTTCTCAGAATATATATTAAATGGCAAGAGGTTTTGGTTAAAATCTGCCTGATGGAATCTTATTGTTCTTTTTTCATTTGATGAAGGAAAGTGCTTGACTCCTGTAAAGGAAGCTAGTGGGATTCCTTAACCTGCTTAACATATGGAAGCCTATGTAGGCCTGAGGTTGTAAAATAATAAAATAAATGGCCTATGGCAGGCCATCTGCTAGTTGGAGAGCTCTACTGTAGAATTCTCTGCCAAACTGAAATTTAGAGGATTTTAATGCAAAGTTGAGGTTCTAGATGCTTGAATTTAGACCTATCACATCCTGTTTCTGTTTAGATCCAAGACCGCATTGTCTGTCATAGCAGACCTGCCTTTTCAATTTTTGCTAACAACCAGAGATATTTTCAATTTTAGCCAATGTTGATTATAATGAGAACTAGTGTATAAATGCAACCACCTCTCCTGCTATAATGTGTGTTTATGTCTTTGGATTTTGATCACAGTATAGAAAGCTCAAAGTGGATTGCAACTAGACATCTCTCATCTTGAATGGCCATTTGTTTATTCAGAGTATCATGTAAAACACATTATTATTCTTTTATAATCCTTCTGCTATTTAGATGTATTTTGCCATGGAGATGGATCAAGATGGGTAGCCGTATTAGTCTATCTGTAGCAGTAGACAAGAGTAAAAGTTCAGTAACACCTTAAAGACTAACAAAAAATTATGGTAGGGTATGGAGCTTTTGTGAGTCACTGCTCACCTCTTCAGATGCAGGTGTATTTTGTCACAGTCAGTTTTGCCTTATATGCTTGAGCTAGTTGTCTATATTTGGAGCCCATAAATGGAGGTAGTATAAGTAGATTTATCTAAATGGCAATTGAGGAGGCATTGAAAACATCTGGATAAATCCAAAGAATACTTACAGAGCAATATCAGAGGAGTGGGAGGTGTGCAAAGAATGCATTGGTGTAATAGGTTTCTGAGTGACTGAACTCTATGTACTTCTGACTAGTGGATTAGGTTAAGTAATAAAATGTAAGTAAATAAATTAATGTTTGGATTTAAAATATATAGGATTTTGAATCAATAGAATTTAAAATTCTTTAAAAATAAATTGTTGATGTTTTTTTAAATTCAGGGCAATGGGACAATAGGTGATGCTATTTCAATAGGGGATGCTGCTCGCATGCTGTTTTACAGGGTCTTTTGAATTAAGGGAAAATGATGTGATCTGGGAGGAAATGAAGGGGGGGTACATAACATTAAAAAGACAACAGTTTTCTTTATCCCATTTCCTTTAGATATGGATTGCCTTGATGGATAAATCAGATTAAAGCCCATCTAGTTCAGGATTCAGTTTGCAAGACTTGTAATCTGGATACTTGTGGTGAGCATTCCCTGTGTTTCTGCTCAGAATTTGAGCTATGGAGTTTTCTTTCAGCTATTGTAGCTAATCACCCCTGATGAGACTTATCCTTGTCTAATCATTTTTAAAAGGCATCACTGCTAGTGGGAGTCATCATGTCTCATGATAGTGAGTTCCAGGAGTTAATTATGCTTTGTGTTAAGAATGCATAATCTTTGCTTGCCCTGAACCTTATGCTGGTGAGTGTTATTGGATAACCCTGCTAAAATGAGAAGGTGTAAAATATTCCTAGCCGTTTCTTTCATCTCATTCATAATTTTATAAATGTCTGCCATGTGCCCCTTACTTGTATTTTGTAAAAGCAAAAGTTCTATCATCTGTAGCCTTTCTTTGCAAAGACGCTGCTCCAATGTCTTAAATGTCTTAGTTGTCCTTTCCTATGCCTTTTCTATCTCCACCATCCTTTGAGTGGTAGTGACTGGAACTGGGCATAGTATTCTAAACGTGGCTGAATGGTAGATTTATAAACACAGTCCTTGTCATTTGAACATTGACCTTGTGAAACATGGGACATAGATATGCTGGTAACAGTTACTGAAATCAATTTTGTATTTAAGAGATATTTTGAAATGAATCAGTTGGAATATTTTTTATTTTATAGTAATGTGTAAGATGACCTGACTTTATGGAAATCTTATGAGAGCTGTCAGAATGGAACTATATTTGTCATGTGTAGTTGGAGGAGAAAGACAGCAGAGGGGGAATGGAGGACATGCTGGTCCAAAGTTGCATGACTTTTGTGGATTTAGGGAAAAAATAGATCTTTAACATTCTTATTAACACACATGTGTATCTTTACATTTAAGAAGAATTGTGCTTTATTTTAAATTTCAAGTTAAACTGTATATCTGCTAAATATATTTCAAAACAGGAAACTTGCAGTGCATTCTTAAGTGCAGCTACACCCTTCTAAATAATTTGACTGTAATGAATTTAGAAGAGTGTGACACTGTTTAGGATTGCATTGCTAGTAACATCAGGAAATAATTAACATCAAATGAATACATTCCATGGTATTTGTCAAGCTAAGAATGTATCAATTCATATTTGCATAAGAAACTATCATGACCAATGTTAACCTGAGGTCCCAAATAGAATTTCATACCTTTAAATAAATGTGTTTATATGATTCTTTTGTTTCAGAAGTCTGCAGAGCTCATGAGGAGATTCTTGAGTTCCGACATTGGCTGAAACATAATGCCCACTCCCATACTTCGCTCTGGAAAGTTGTAAATTGCTCATGTCTATAAAGAGGAAGCATGGCTCATGGAATTACTTCACAAGGCAAAGTTACCATCACAGTGGATGAATACAGCTCAAATCCAACCCAGGCATTTACACATTACAATATTAACCAGAGCAGGTTCCAGCCTCCACATGTACACATGTAAGTAGTAGTAAAGGTTTGTTTTTAGTGTTTTATATTATGGCGTTAGTAGTCGGCAACTTTTTAAAGACTGAATGGAATATTAGAATTCTACCAATAACTGAAAGACAATACCAGTTAGCTATATTCAGTTTACAGAATTTGCCTATTGTTTTGCATACTTGCTGGAAGCCAAACTGTAGTACATAGTTTGCACTTTACAGCAGTCTTAGAAAAAAAAATCATTGCCTTTAGTAGTGAAAATATGTTTGCTCTTTATATGGAGATGTAGTGATTGCAAGAGTTACACATATTTTTTTTAAATGAGAATTTTTTCCCCTGGTCTTCTAAAACTGTTTGAACGCGCTTTCATAATAACTTGTGTAACTTTGAGAGCCAAATACCAGTTTGTATAAAATAAAAATGAAGCTCTGAAGCCTGAACTGCATAGATGTGATAAATTTGAAGCCCATTTGGCCCATCCTTCAATTCATGTGAGTTATTAGAATGTATTAATAATAAATGGATGAAGCCAACCAAATGTGATGCATGGTGTATCAGACAAAATAGTGTTCAAAGTGCTCCAGATGTTAGAGACTTGGTAAAGCTCAGCACAATTTTGTATGTGAGCTGCAGGCCTAGAAACAGACTTGTAGCGTTATTGATTTCACTGGAACTTGCCAGAGGGACATATTTCTTGAAAATGAACACCCTTCCCCCACCCTTTGCACTCAGCTGCGAAATAGGCCTAATTGGGACTAATTGTCTCCTGATCACTGAATCCTTTGTCCTCCTTGTTGTAAGGGGAACGTGTGCCGCATGCTGCATTCCTCTTACAACAAGGAAGACAAAGGATTTCAAGACTGCTGAACTATTCATACCAAGAAATACAAATACTGCATCAAAATGATGTTTATGACCTGAATTTAAACCCACAAAGAGAGAATAAATACCCTCTTGCTCACCTTGCTATGTTTTGGTATTGTCTAGATAACAATAAAAGTACTTGCCTAGGCACAGCATATTTGTATGTGGGAGTTCACATTTGTGTGCATGTGTTAACAGAAGCTTAAACTTTAGATTTTCTTCTTATTGTTTCACGATGTCTGATTTTTATCAGTTACTTTTGGTTTAGCTCCTTCCCCCCCCCAGTTGGCTGAAGGATAAATTAAATTATAAAACAAAGGAGGAACCTCTTGACCTCAGGTTGACCCAAAGTGATCATTCATTCAATTGGTAATAGGTTTTGCATACTGATAATTCTAAGGAATTTTGCTACTTGTACTCTTGCTAAGTAATACAAACTGGATACAGTGGTATCTCTTTGACTGGATTAACTTCTCTTGGTCTTTTTTGAGTTAAGCAGACTTTTGAGTTATGCAAAATTCTTTAAGAAACAAAATGAAAAGGTAGCTTGTTTTCAGCTGTAGAGAAAGGCAGAAAAGTTCTTTGCCAATGCAAATATTTTAATCACTTCAGGAAAAACAGTTGGCTGTTCACGGAACATTTTAAAAGTCTTTGGCAGTGATACAAAGAAGCATGTGGCCAGATATTCCTTCTTTTTCTGGAGAGGACTTTTTTAAGCATTGTGAAACCTGGGTGAATTTAAGGAATCTTAAAATATTAAAAGCAGCTTGATGCGGTGAGCTTGTGTTGGGGTGGAACCCAAATATCAAGGAGGCGGGGGAGGGGGAATCCCTAAGCCCTTGTGTAAGTTAGCAAGCCCTTCCATGTGAGTGAATGGGCTTGTGAAAAAATGGACTAACTAAAAGGGATTCCAGGCTGTTACAACAAACCGTTAGCCAACTGTTATATCTGACCATATGTGCATTTCCTTTATCAAGTATTTTCTGTATAGCAATTCAGTATATTTTGTAATGGATTTTGTCTTAAAGACATTTGTTAAATCACAGTCCATTAAAAGGGCATTTTGGGAAAGTGCAGCTTTTTGGGGATCATCATTTCTCAACATGGACAAGTTGAAGCATTAAAACTACAGTTATTATAACAAAGGTAATTTATTTTCAGGAAAGCATTCTTCCTTTTGAGATACAGTGTAAATTCTTAAGTGGTGCAAAGATCTCTGCAGTACACATTGTTCATTGCATATCTTTCAAACATCCATAAGCATTGGCAATATATGCAATTAAGCTGTCCTGATTGATAAAATAGATAGGAAAAGAGAAATTTTAAAGTAATTAAGCCTTGTAGTCCAAATCTACTTTGAATAAATGGAATGCTACCATTTATATTCAGTAGAAGTGAAACCAAACCACTTCTGGCTCTAGCTAGTTCTGACCAAAAATAATTATCACAAAAATAAGTATCTAGAAAAGGTAAACAAATAATATTTATGCATCTTTAAATCCAAAATTTTGAGCAGATTGTTTTATATTTTAGGTCCTTGTTGCTTCAGTTTAAAATCATGTTACCTTGTGAAAAATGTGCAGTTTATATTTTTTCTCTTAAGGTTAAAGTGAGAAGCTAGTAGTATATGTTAACAGCGCTGATTGTGCCCAATCTTGCTTCTTAAGAAGCATCTGTATAGTGAATGGGATTTACACATACCAGCAAAACTGTGGCAGTGAAGCAGATGTGGAAAATCTTGGAACTGAAAGGGTTAGACAAAACTTTAATGGCAGCTCTTTGAGAAACTGATAGATTTTTGAGAAGCTATAGAACAGATTTGGGCAACTTGGTTATTGCAGAATATATCACTGCAAAGGGGCAGTGCTGCTGTAAGTTTTGGAGCTGCTTAAAAATAATTTTTGATCAGAAGAGAGAAGAATTAGATGAAACAGCGCGTGATCTGGAATCCCACTTCTGATTTTGGCAGTAAGGATACCTGCTACTGTTACGTCTTTTCCAGACCAGTGAACACTGGTGTAACTATGTACTGTAACTTGATTACATTTCATTAACAAACATTTTATATAGTTTTCTGTGTAGATTCCTATAACTTTACATACTTAACACCACCTTCCTGTGGCTAAAGGGGGCTACAGTATTATCATTAAGCAGCCTGTGTGCTGTAATATTGAAGCTGTGCTGGTGTCTGTTGTATCCTGCTGCACAGTATGGTGAACAACAATATTATCATCCTGGAAATGTTCCATGGAAGTGGGAATTCAAGCTTTAAAACTGGACAGCAGAACAAATTGTGACATTTGCCATCTTTTTAATTGCCCCATTCGTACTTGCATCATTGTTTCTAGTACTAAGTTATTATATTTTCAAACTTATCTCTGCAATCATGAAAACTAGAAATTTTACTTAAAAGAAACTGAATGCTTTCATTTCAGGAGCTAAACCTTCAGAGTGTTTGAAAATATATTTAAACCTGTATGTGCATATTTTAAAAAAAGGTAAAGGTAGTCCCCTGTGCAAGCACCAGTCGTTTTCGACTCTGGGGTGACGTTGCTTTCACAACGTTTTCACAGCAGACTTTTTACAGGGTGGTTTGCCATTGCCTTCCTCAGTCATCTACACTTCCCCACCCCGCAAGCTGGGTACTCATTTTACCGACCTCAGAAGGATGGAATGCTGAGTCAACCTGGAGCCAGCTACCTGAACCAGCTTCCACTGGGATCAAACTCAGGTCGTGAGCAGAGTTTAGGACTGCAGTACTGCAGCTTAACCACTCTGTGCCACAGGGCTCTCCCTATGTGTATATTTACCACCCCTTTAAAACTGAAACGATGATATGAAACCTGGAAATCTGGATTTATATCCTGTATGCTTTTTAAAAAATGTGAGTTTAGGTTTAGTACTAACCAAGCATCATAAAAAATTGGTATGTAAATAATCTATGCTGATATTGCTCTGGCTTTAAATTTGCCAAACTGGATTGTGGCCCATATGTTTAAACATAATGTAGTTTATCTTCATGTAAGTAGAACCTGTAAGGTAGAATATCTGTGATTCGGATATTTTTCTCATTTTGGTCTTGTCTTTGATGTTATACTGTTGTTTACAATGGATTTGCTTGCCTACAGTCACAGGCAGAGTCTGATTTTATGGCACTTAATTAAATGCTGTTCTAAAAATTCAATGCATTTCCTGTTCTTATTAAACATACCAAATGGCAGGTTCCACATCACTACCTCTAGATTTGTCCTGTAGGTTTCTGGGGAGTTTTTTGTGACAAGCAGAGAGGGTGTACAATGATGTTCTGGTTCAGTCTTCTTTCTGCTCTTGTATATCATATCTACTAAGAGCGAAAACTGGGTTAGCACCTTGGGTGATGTCTGATCAGATTTTAGGCTAAAAAGCAGCTGGTATGTGTGATTGATTATAGTTGTAGCATTGGGGATAGGGTTTAAAATCCCCCTCCTATGTCATTTGCTTGATTAAAACTTTCTTCAGTTCAGCAGGAAGAAGCCCCCTGACACCCCAAGTTCCCTTCCCTTCCCTTATAGTAGCTGTTTTGGAGGTAGTGATGGTGGGATGTGTGTGTGGTGGGATGGGGGAGAAGATCTTTCTCCAGTGTTGCAGCTTCAGTGTAGATCATCTCCCTCCCCCCGCTCACATTGCTACATATAGGAAAGTATATGTAGGCTTGGATTGATCTCAGTTCAGATCGGGTGCTTGCTGGATTTGGGAGCGGGGGGGGGGGGAGGGATTGCTGCTATTCCCGCCTTCCATCTTCCTGTTTCCACTGGAATTTCAGTTGTATGTTTATGAAGCTAAATCTGCAACAGGACTGTGAGGAGGGACTGCAACTTGGCTAGGAGGAGTTGGAGTGGAGATACAGGCAGGGAGAGATCTCTAGGATCTGATCTGCTCTTAGGTGAAATTTTTGTTATAGTTGCCCCTATCTCTTATATTATTTGGGATAGTAATTTGGAAAGTGAAGTGTGCATTTGCAGAAAAATGTTATGTTCCATAGGAGTTTGAATTTTTTTCATATATAGCTTATGTAGTGGAAAAACAAATGGTGCCTCACTTCCCTAAATCCCACTCTCCAGGCTCTACCCTCAGTTCTCCAGGTATTTCTGAACCTGGAGTTGGCAACCATAGTTCAAATCCCCTTTGACCATGAACTATGTGTAGAGTGGTCAGCTTTTGGTTGGGAAATTCCTGGGTGTGGAGTCTGGGAAGGGCAGGATCTCGGGAGAGGATGTACCTCAGTAGGGTGTAATGTCACTAAGTCCACTGTCATCTGGAAGTCAGCTGTAATTCTGTGAGATTTCCAGTCACCACCTGGAGGTTGGCAACCCTAAATATAGCAAGGGTTTCGCTACACATGCACAATTTACAATCCATTAAACCATATATAACCCAGCAGCCATTTACTGTGCCTCACTTTTTGTGCTGCCTGCTTGAAACTACAGAAATAGGAGGGTTGTTAAGGCATCTGGTAGGTTATAAACATTACTAACTGCTGTGGTCAGCTTTCTGGTCTCATTGTTAAGCCCTGGCTTTTTAAAATATCACTTTCCCTTGCCTCCTGTGACCCATAGGATTGCTGTGAAGACAAAATGGGACAATCTCATGTGTGCGTTCCATGTAGAAAGTGTAGCGTAAATAATAAGCATCTTAGGATATTTATGTGTAAGATTTTCTCTACATTAATATTTTAATATGATTTAGGATAAGATATAGTAATAATGACAATATTAAGGTTAAAATTATTGTGTGTTTGATTAGAAGTTCTTGTTATCACTCAGAAAAACAGAGGGGCACAAAAAGCTTTAAGGGTTGGGAATTTTATTTCCATATCTACACTTTTTTTTCTTTTGTGGGGTTGCCTGCATTAGCTCAGTTTCACTTAGGCTTCCCAACCCTCCCGCCCTGGTGGGGGACCCCAGGATTTCCACCCTCTTCCCCCGCTCCCCCAAAAAAACGGAAGCAGGGGGAGGGGGAGGAAACGGCGCCGGGGAGCATGGCGAGCCGCCCGATCCTGGAGCGGGCGAGGCCGCCGCACCGCTGCCGCCCCCTCCCTGCCCACCGCAGCTGCTCCTCCGAGATGGGCCCAGACTGAGCCCATCTTGGAGGAGTAGCCAAGAGGCGGCAGCAGCGCAGGGGAGGGCAAGGCAGAATCCGGGCCCTTCTAGGACCCGGACTTGCGGCTTGTCACGCCCCCGGCCCGCCTCCACCCCCCCTCTGCTTCCACCCCAGAGGCGGAGCGGGCGAGGCTGCAGCGCCGCTGCCGCCTCTTCTCTGCTCGCTGTGGCTGCTCCTCCAAGATGGGCTCAGCCTGAGCCCATCTCGGAGGAGCAGCCACGGCGAGCGGAGAAGAGGTGGCAGCTGCGGGGCGGCTTGCCACGCTCCCCAGCGCCGTTTCCCCCCTCCCCCTAGCTCCACCCCAGTGTCTCCTGGTTCTGCCCCCAAAGTCTCCTGGCTCCACCCCCAAAGTCCCCAGATATTTCTGGGGTTGGACTTGGCAACCCTAGTTTCACTAACAAGATTGTAAAATATCATAATTGTTCCTAGTTTTAAATTGTTTTTGGTTGTTCTTCTATATACACATATCTCTAGTAGTTTTTGTTTTTATGTTTGTTAATGGAAGATTTAGGGTAGGTGGGTGAAACAGTTCTGAAAAGCATACAAATAAATGGAACATTGACCACTAGAAAGAATTGTTGACTTTCTTGTGCAAATGCTTGGTGCAGATCACTAAGTTTTCTTTTCTTGTGGAAGTGCATGCTATTATAGTTAATTTCTGAGATTTTTTGGAATACTTGAGCTTGTTTCTCAAGAAATTACTGTATCTGTTGCACTGAGTAAGGGCTGAAGGATAATGAGAAAATAATTCCTGAAATAGATGGCCTCCAACTTTCCTGGTGGTTGGACCTAGTGTAATTCAAATTGCCAACCGTAGCTAACCATGGGCCTGACCCCCGAACAGGGTTTTGGGGTCCTCATCCCCATCCCAGGGCCACTCCTTTTCTCTCTCTCCTGCACAATTTAAATCATGCTCTTGCAAGCCCCTGCCAGGTGATTTAATCATACAAGAGGTAGAGGGACAGCCATAGACTCTCTAGCTTCCTACTCTCACCCTGTGGCCCCTTTCCTGTGGCACCTCCATGAATCCCACCCGCAGCCCCTAGCTACGGGGCTGAAAGAGCTAACAGTACAGGCTCTCTAGAGTTCATTTAAGCCCAAACTATTGGTTTTCAGCTAGCTAAGTCTCTTTCAATTTAATAGCAGAAGAGCTGTTTTTGTTTAAAATAGCAGGGACAAGATCTACAAATTGTATGTTGTCCAATTGCATTCTGCCCCAGTCTCTTCCCCATCTCCATAGCGAACCGAGAATGCCATTTTGTTCAAAGATGTCATAGTCTCTACTCAGGTAAGAACAGTTTTGGCACAAGAAAGTGTCTAGCATATCAAACATTATTTCCTCATGTGCTTATGCACGAAAGTCACATTAAGTTCAGTGTTAAAATTCGGATTACTATGGTGTGGTAGATAATTAAACTGTTAAGCTTAAGTGAAATAATTCTATTGAAAGAGGGGAGACAACAAAAGCCTCTTTTCTTTAAAACCTGGGAGCCCTTTCTAATTTACGGCTGCATCAAGCAAATCTAGATATGAATGTTTTACTTTGTGATTGAACCTAAGGTTGGGTCCTCCTGAAGAACAGGAGAGTATGTTTAAGTGTTTGTTCTGTTTGTTTTTGGTGTATATACATTTAATAATTTCAATTAAAATATAATATTTTTAAAAATGAGGTACAGATTGAGAGAATAGAGAATGTCTTTGTATGGATCCTAACAGCTCGATCATAACGACACATGTGAAGGCATGCTCCTTTGAAATTAGTGAGACTAATGTCTTTGGTCCAAAATAGACTAAATACATGAACGGCTTTAGGTAACTGTGTTATGAAATAATCTTATTGCTTTTCCCTTACAGTTAGATCAATTCATGCTTTTTATTTTCCTGCTTGCATCATCAGATGCTGAAATGAGACTTGGCCTTGAGACAGAGGTGTCTTGCACTTGTGTAAAAAAGATACAGACCTTTAAAAAGAGATTCTTACTAAATGCGTTTCCCCCATTGTTTCATGCCTGCTGCTCAAACCAAAAGGAATAGAACTACAGGTTTACAGTATAAGGGGCCTCAAACTGATAATTACCGCTGTTTTACTGAAGCGGATCCACCAATAGAACTTGGTCTCTATTCAAGGCCTGCAGTTTCTAATCCTTGAGCTAGAAGTAAAATTTCATGAACCTCCTTTACTACTTTGCCCCAATCCATATCCAAATACTTCTGGAAGCTTGGCAACTCACGAACTTATATGGATCCTACTTCAGTTTTTCTGAATCTCTGTTATGGATTTTGGGTTGAGGCTCTCGGTGATCAGAACTGATGTCCTTAAAATGTTGAAGAAATTATGAAAATATTTTATAATTTTCAGATCTGTTTCAGGAGGCTGTTCCATATGGATGCATAATTGGGATTAAGGATATACACAGTTTGTGGGTACATACAGAACAGTATAGGAGTAGTATCAGTCTGTTTACAGGGGTTTGAAGTTGAATCAGCTGATAGATCATTATATAAGCTATGCTACAAGGGCAATTTATTACTGATGGGAGCAAAGGAACTTTACACTGCAGCCCCAGTAATATTATTCATTGAAACCAATTATACTTACTTCTGAGAAGTATGTTTATATGATTGGGGTATTAGAAATATTGGTAAATTGGGAATAGTATATGTGGCAGGGCTCATGCTTTATTTTGCACAATGAATATGGGTAATCCAGTTTTATTTAACAGTACAATTGACTATAGGTCTTCAGATAGTGGTACAAATTTCATTTTACGTGGGCTAATGAATATATGCATAATTTTTTCCTGATTATCAGTATTTTGCAATTTATAGTTTATACCATACATGCCTGGAAGCAAATTAGAATTTGTTCACCTTCACAGATCTAGCTTTCCTATTCAATTTTCAACCTTCTACCAGTTGTTGCAATTGTGGTTTTATGCAGTGTAACTATGGAGAACAGGATTGTTTGAGAACTGTCAAAAATGTTGATGAATAGGCTAGTTTAGTCTATAATTTTGACAATGACAATCATATTTGTGGTTCAAATTCTTGATCTACCACCATTTATGAAGGTTAAAATAAACAGAGCGTGGCTGAGCCAGCTGTGAAACAGCTATTCAGTGGCTTGCAAAAATACACTTGAATTTAATTCCTTCTGTCCACATGTTTCTTCAAACTTCTTGTGATTCCAGAAATGAAAAGGTTTTTTTAGTGTGATAGAATGTGAAGTGTGAAGGAATATCTTCTAAATAATATTCTCCCCTCTTTTTTGTAAGATTTAATTATTACAAATAAGTACTATATAAGATTGCGCCATGTAGAATGGGCTTCATGTATTTATAAATCCTACCTAAGTAGAAAACATCTTAATGTGGGCTACTCTTTTTGATTTAATTTGTATGTATTATATTTATGAGATAATTTACTCTTTATATGTTTACTTGATACCTTATTTATTGATATATTTTGATATGTTTACTTGATGCCTTATTTATTCTTATGGTAATATTTTAATGTTGTAAGCTGCCCTGAGCCCACTTTGTGGGATAGGGTGGGGTATAAATTGCAAATTAAATTAAATTAAAACTCTTTAAAGGAGCATACAGCATACTTGGTCTAAATTAACAAAGGGATAATATTATTCATTAATTTTGTGCAGTGTTTAAACCAAATATAACGTGGTCCTATGGCTTTCTCCTTCTTCACTCTTCAGTTTTCAAATTTATTTATTTAAATTTCTAGATAGTTTCCATGTTGTGAAGCACATAATGATACTAATCTAGCCATTGAATACAATACCCATTGAAGTTCTAAATTATTATGGATAAACTAATCAAGTGAATCAAATGAATCTGTGTAGCTTAATTAAGTCATTTTTTCACACCTTTTCACACCTTTTTTTGCATCAGGTTCCAGCTACCATGCAGCAAAAACTGTTGAAAGCCACTCTGAACCCGCCTAGCGAGATAGGGTGGGGTAAAAATCACAAATTAAATTAAATTAAAACTGTTCTCACATGAGAACCTTTGGGGTACAATTGTGTCTTGTTACCTTTATTTTTTCTTCAGTGAATCAGTCATCAGTTCTTGTGCCTAATTAACAATTCATTTTTAAACTCAAATGAGTTTAAAATAGTTTGAATGTTTGGGATGGTGCTAGTGGTGATGATAGGGACATAGCAAGTATAATATCAGTGTACTGTACACACTGCTGTGTTCCCATTGAACTAACTACCTGTTGTTATTCTAATGTGTCTGCAGTGATTAGGCACTGTTCTTAAAATGAAATGTGAGATGTAGTTCATTGATCTTCTATGCAGTCCCACATGGGGACTGCACATTAGCAGGCTTGCCATCAGATAGGTCTTTATAGCTAAAAGCCTCCAAAGGGCACTATGTGCCAGAGCCAGAAGCTTGTTCCCACCCAGGGACCTCATGCACCTGCACAGCAGTGTCCCCTTACTTTCAGCTCCTCTTTTGCTGCTGAAGGAGAAGGTCATGTTTTTGGACTCTCCAGCTACAGCTTTGAGGATTTCATCCAGATTTGTTGAAGCTGTATAGGCTTCTGAGTCCCTTCGATGGCTTGGAAGGCCCTATTCAAGAAGTGCTCTCGATGTGGAATGAAGATGACCCAAACTGATGAACACAGCTTTGTTTTTTTTGAGTGAAGGACATAGTGTCTCCATATCTAAGGCCTGCTAAAGCTTCATCCCTAAAGCTTGGGAGGATAGAGGATCAAAACAAGACAGCATTGTGAGAAAAAGCCCTTAAAGACTTGGAGCCCTCATCCAAGTTGGCTCCAAAGAAAGTTCCCAATTCTTCTGAATCGTCTTCTGAATCGATGTGTTCAGCTCCACCTCCTGGAGTTGTGTCTCAGCAGATCTGATCTCTGTCATGTTCCCTTCAGACTCATTGTGCCTCTTCTGAACCTCCAGCTAGAAGGCTAAAGGCAAAACCCCCATAAATTGGCTCTCCTGAGCCAGCACCAGCCTTGCAGGAGAAACCCAGGATTCCATCTCTGGGTCTGAGATTGCCACCTGTTTCTATCTCCAATGAGGATGGGGATACTGGTTTACCACATGGCCAGGTTTTGCATGAGTCTGATCCAGAGCAAGTGGCCCACGGTTCCATGGTCTCAACCCCATTTGCCTATACAGTGGCCTTCAGCTCCCCATGGGATTTCTCCAAGACAAATGAAGGAGTGGGTGACGACTTTGCAAGCCCCAGGGATGCGAGTTGGTAGTATTACCCTCATTGAGCGTCATTGTATCCACCTTTAGTGACCATCTTGTGCAAGCTGCAATCTCTTATTCCTGCAGTGATTCGTATGGCCAGTATTTTGAGATAGAAATCATTACCTCAGAGCACAAATCCAAAGGTAAGATTCTGAGTTGCCTTTATTCAAAATCTCCTAGGATTCTTTCCTGATGTTGGAGGGTCTTGAGAACCTCACACAGGAACAGAGGCAACTCACACAGGAACAGCTGCCTGGAAGTCGAGAATTTTTATACAATTCAAGTAGAGCATTTTTATACAATCAAGAAAGTACCATGTTTAAAATACTTTTGTTTATTATATAATTGAACCTATATGTACAAGGAACATTGTATATCAGGTCCAAATTGTTTCACCTCATATATGTATATGTTGATATGCTTTAGTTAAGTTCTAAATCAGGGGTGTCAGGGGTGTCAAATGTCCGATCTGCGGGCCACACCTATCCCACCCAGGGCTTTAATCAGACCTGCAGGACTCTTTTTTTCTCCTTCCCTCACCCTTTGAAGCTCTGAGGCTGACAAAGTTCCCTGCTCAGGGCCATAACTAGGTGGGTTTTTTTTAGGGTGGGCTTTTAATTTTTTTTTAAAAAAGCCCCCACTCACTAAAAAATCTGTCACCCCTTATGCTGCAGCTTTGCCACAGCTTGAGAGCCACCCCCACCAGTGATTCAAATCATGTGGGAGGGTCAGCAGAAGCAGCTGGCCAGTCTCCCCGCATTTGAAAACCCCGCTGGCCAGCCATGGCCTTCACTCTGCTGCCAAGACCTAAAGGCCCCTGTGATCCAAATTGTGGGAGAGTCAGCAGAAGCAGCAGGTCAGCCTCCCTGCACCATTTAAAGATGGGGACTTTAAATTGCATGGGGAGGCTGCTGCTGCTTACGCTGCCTCTCTCGCGTGATTTGGATTGAGGGCAGCCCTCAAGCTTCGGTGGTAGCAAGGCTTGAGGGCTACTCCCGCCCCTGCCAGCAATCCAAAATGCACGGGAGAGGCGGCAGAAGTAGCTGCATACCCCCCATGCGATTTATAGGCCCCACCAACCAGCTGGTTGGTGCGGCCTATAGATCACATTGGGAGGCTGGCGGCCACTCCTGCCTCTCCTGCACAATCTGATCATGGGGAGGGAGAAGGCGGTGGCAGGGAGTGAAGTCCGCTCGTGGTTGGGGGCCCCAAGTCAGGCCCCCCCTAGAAGTCAGGGGGAGCAGGCCCGTGGCTACAGGCCTATCCCTGCTCTTTCAGTTTCCAGCTCTCTCTGCCTTGTCTTCGCTGGCTGCAGCAAGAAGCAAAGCTGCAAGGAAAACATGGACTTTTCTATTAAGGTTGGGCCCAGAGACCTTAATGGAAAATCCATTCCACATTTTCCTTGCAATTTTGTCTGTGCTGCAGTGTGTTTCAGTGAAGAAGAGATAGTTTCACTTTTGCTGAAACTCATGCTTCCTGGAGTGGTGTCTTGCACATAAAGGGCTGATGCTTTGAGCCAGCTTGTCTCTACTAAATGGACCTGACCTAGTGAGTAGTCTAACTTGGGAACCCAGAGCTAAAGGGGGATATTATACTGGAGAGCCATTGCTAATCTGAGTAGATTCTGAGGTAGTGGAGGGGAGAAGTTTGCAATGCCATTTCAGAGCATTTTATATTTTTAGTTTCTGCTGTAATCCTTGTGCTTTTTCTTTTTTCTGTGTCAAACAATTTCAATATATATTGCTTTAACCATTCTTATAAAATCTTCTCCTAATCCCAATTTCTCCATCACTGCAAACATAAAATCCCAATTCAGATTTATCAAAGGCCTTCTCTGCATCCGCAAAAAATAATGCCACTTCCTTTTCTGGGTGCTTCTCATAATATTCAACAATATCAATAACAGTTCTAATATTGTCTCTAATTTGTCTCCTGGGTAGAAATCCTGCTTGTTCCATTCAACTTCTTTATTTAATAAATATCTCAATTGATTCTGCAGTATTGTAATTTCCCATATTATTTTCTTTTTCCCCGGTCTCTTTTTCAATTTCTTTTCTTTTTTCCCAATCTGTTTTTGAATGTCCAACATTTGTTTCTTCTGGGCCCTTTTATCCTTATTATTCATTGTAATTAAAATGCCTCTCATTACTGCTTTGTACGCGTCCCACACAGTTTGAAATTGAATGTCCTCCTTTTCATTTATTTGGAAGAAAGCTTTAGTTTCTTTTTCAAGAGACACAACTATCTCAGATTTCTGTAGCAAATCTTCATTTATTCTCCATCTCCTGATCTTTTTTCACACTCTTTGCCAACCACACCAATGGATTATCATCAGTTCCAACTTTAGGAAGAATCTCTATTTTTTTTGTCATAAATCCTAGATCTTTTGTTATCCATAACATATCAATTCTTGAGAAAGAGTTATGCCTAGCTGAAAAGAAGGTATAGTCCCGCACCTTAGGATTAAATTTCCTCCATATATCTTCTAAACTTTCTTGTTTTACTAAATTGAAAAATTGGTAACTTCCCCTCCTTATTCTTTTTTCCTAGTCTCCCTGATCTATCCGGATCATTAACAATTGTTCCATTAAAATCTTCCATTACCATTATTTGTTCATAAGTCACTTGATCTAGTTGTTGCACAGTGTCTTTAAAGAAGGAGTCTTTTGCCCAACTAGGGGCGAACAGTCCCAACAACAATGTCTTTTTGTCATTAATTGTCATTTCCACAGCTAAATGTCTTCCTTCATTGTCCTTAAAAATCAATTTTGGATCCAAATCCTGTTTAACATAAAAAATCACTCCCCTTTTTTTCTCCTTAGCCAAGAAAGCTTGGATTGTGTTGAATTTAAGTCAAATTAATGACCACAGAGCCCTCTGTAGACACTGAAGTGCAATCCTTCAATGGGGATTCTTCAAGGCTTCAAAGGAGACCCCCTGGGGTTCCTCTTCAACCAAAGTACATCATGGCCTTTCCCCTGTCTGAGAAAAGTAGGTAGCCGGCGTTGAGATCGCCTTCTCTGCCCAAAACAAAAGGCTCCGGTCCGCTCCTCTTAGAGAAGCGTCTCAAATCTCCATGATCCAACTCCGGAAGTCCATCATTGTGCTTTTTCTTGATGTTTTATTTTAAAAATTGCAAATCCCACTGTTCCCCCACCTTTTCATTTTAAACAAAAAATTGCAAGATTTTTAAGTATGTTTGTATTTTAAGTTAAAAATATCTTTAATTGTGTTTGCCTGTGTCCTTTATAAAGTTTATATCTCTGCTACCTCACATTACATTTTATGACACACAAAGTCCCCACAAAGTCCCATTTGTGTCAGTTTCAGCTCCCCTAATAAATTAGTTTGACACCCCTGTTCTAAATGTATTTGAATACAAAAATAATAAAAATTGTATTTAGAAAAAAAAGAAGGCACAATTTAACTATTTCACAACTCATCCTCTGCCATCCATCTTGGTTATGGAGGAGATGCAGCTGAAGTGTTGTCAGGTGTACCATACTACTCCCACAGATAGGGAAGGGAGAAAACTAAATGATCTGGGTTGAAAATTATATTCTTCAGCAGCATTAAGTTTCAAAATTGCTAACTATGAAACCATTATCACTAGTTATTAACTCTCCATATGGGAAAGAATTCTTCCATTTCTGGAACTCCTGCCAGAAAATCAGCATCTCCTTGCTAAAGTTCTGCATACAGAGGCCATTAAATGTTCGAAGCAGCAAATTAATTCAGGACAGCATCATGCAGATTTGGCTGTGGGACCATGGCGAGCACCATCATACTTAGGTGCCATAGATGGTTAAGATCAACAGCCTTGTGTATGGAGATCAGGCTTAAAGTTAAGGACTTACCTTTCAGATGTTTTACTCTCTTCTCTTTCAAGATGGACGAGATGGTTTCCCTGATAAAGAAGAACAAGCAGACAACTAAGTCCCTACGAGTCTCACATTAGTCCAAATCCCAATTTAAGCAGAGGTTCTTTGTGAGGCAGCCCTGACATCCATATCAAAGGGACTCCAGCTTTTCTGGCCCCATGTGGTCTCAGAATCCTACTCCTAAGGCATTTACCCCACAACAGGGTTACCATAGACCAAGGGTGACCAAACTTGCTTAAAGTAAGAGCCACATAGAATAAAAGTCAGGTGTTTGAGAGCCACAAGACATGAATGTCAGATGTTTGAGAGCTGTAAGACAGGAAGGCAGGCAGACAGGCAAATAGATGGGGGTGGTATAGGTAGAAAGAAAGCAACTTTAAATGCATTATCCAAGCTGCCAGCTGGCTTGGCTTGGAGAAGTTTAAAGAGAGAAATGCCTTCTCCAAGCCAGCTGACAGGGTCATAAGGGTTTCAAGAGCCACACAATATGTGTGAAAGAGCCACATGTGACTCCCGAGCCACAGTTTGGCCACCCCTGCCATAGACATAAGGGTTCTAGTTGACCTAGGTCAAATCAGCAACCACCCTCTTCTAGAGAGGCAACTTAATCCCAGAAGTTATCCTTCTGACTAGGATCATTGCCAGCCCCTGTTAAGTTCGAGAACAGAATAGCTCAATTTGTTATAGTCTGGGAGGGTGATGAGTGGGTTTTGTCCAAAGCTAGATTTGGTTACAGATTACAATTTAAGTCTGTTCTCATTTGCTCTTTGCCTTTAAGGGAATCCAGCCAATCAGCTTTGGGTCTTACCCAAACTTCAGCTTACCTAATGGACGAGGGTGCCATAGATGAGGGTATGGTGTCTCAGGCACTGAAGGATTGCTTTTCTCATATGTTCCTAGTAGATCTATTTATTTGATTTCTAGGCCACCCTTCCTGCAATCGGGCTCAGGGCAGGTTACAACATAATCATAAACAATAAAATTCACATTTAAATGCATTTTAAACTACCCCATTTAAAACTACCAAGCTACAATAAAACAATGGTGTCCAGACTAATTCAGTTATATTTCAGGTGATCCAGCAAATTATAAACTTTCTCAGGAGATTGTCTCCAGCTCTCGAGGGACCAAGTTTTCATGAGTAAGACTTCAAAGAAGTAGTTGTGTGACAGGAGGGGCTCAATAAAAATTGACAGGAGCCCCCCCCCCTCGAAAGTTAAGAAAGATGGGGGAGTTAGATCCATTTTAGACCTCCTTCAATTTTTACAGTTGTTAAAATTTAATTGTTGTTTCATTGTTATTGATTTGAAGGATGCTTATTTTCACATTTTAGTCCACTCTCAACATCACAGGTTCTTACGTTTTTCATGGGCAGAATGGGTTTTTCAATACACTCTCCTACCCTTTGGTTTAGCCACTGGACCCAGGGTATTCTCTAAGCATTTAGCCCCAGTTATTGCTTACTTCTGTATGTGGAGTTGCCATATATTCCCTTACTTAAATTATTGGCAGATCCAAGGACCAATTGTTGAGTCATTGCACTCTTGTCCTGGAGACCTGTCAAGGAATAAGACTCCTGGAAAATTGGGATAAATCATGATTAGTTTTATCTCAGAAGATGCAATTTATAAGAGCTATGCTAGACTCTCTAGTGGGGAAGGCTTTTCTACCTCCCAGAAGGGTACAAGCTATCTTTGCCTTGTTGAGACAGTTTAGATCTCATCAGTTCCAAATGGTTTGGAAAATTCTGTCTTTTGGGATAGATGGCTTCTACCACTGCAGTCTTGCCTATGGCTAAGTTACACACACGACCCTTGTAGCTCTGATATCTACCTTGTTATAGAGCTCAGATTCATGCCTCATGGCACAGATTCTCTGTTCTCAGACCTGTCATACATTCTTTACTGTGGCAGTCTTCTGTGGATAATTTGTTCTGGGAAATCTCCTTTGGAGTTTCTGAACACGAAGGAGTGTTTACTATGGACTTACACTTTGGTTGGGACACCCAATGTGAGGGATTGTTGCCGATGGGTACTTGGTTGGAGATGAGAAGCTGCAGCACATTAACATTTTAGAATTGCAAGCAATTTATTATGCCCTTAATTGTTTCTCAGATATCCTTTGGAACTGATCCATTCTTGTACAGACGGACAATTCAGTTACAATGTTTTATGACAGGAAGCTACCCTTGCATGAGACATGGCACTGAAGCTCAGTGCTCCCATTCAAGCTATCCACATTCCTGGGAGTTTAAACATGGAAGCTGACAGACTGAGCAGGGGTTGGCACATTCCCACAAGTGTTCCATAAGGGCCATTTACCTGGAACCATTTTTTACCCTCAGGCATTCTGGACATCAATCTTTTTGTGACACAAGAAAACAAGAAGCCATTGAACTTCTGTGCATTCCCACATGGGGATTCTAGTAAACCCTCTGTTTTCAGGATGATGTCTTGTTTGGACTGAGGATGAGGAAAACAAAGTTGCATTTACCTGTAACTGTTGTTCATCAGGTATCTTCTGTGTAAGCACACATACCCTCTGTCCTTCCCACTGCATGCTCTGGATTTGGCAACACTAGAAATACTGAGCATAAGGGGTGTCGCTGCGCATGGGGTCCCTTGGCAAGAGCAAGTTCTGGCTCTGGCGTGCAGTGCTGTTAGATTTTAACTGTAAAGACCTATCCAATGGCAGGGCTGCTCATGCGCAGTCCCCATGTGTGCCTACATAGAAGGTACTCGAACAGTAGTTACAGGTAAGTGCAACTTTGTTTTTCTCCTCATAAATGCTTAATTCTCATACTTTCATTGAGACCTGCTGCAGTGGTGCCAGCCATAAGTAGAAAAATGATGTCACTGGTCTGTTCCATATGGACATTTTCAGGAGGAAATAGTGTGTGGCCCTCTGAGAGGCACAGATCTATTACCTTGAATTTTATTTATTACCTTGAATTTGATGATGTAGCAAGCACACCAGAGTCCATAGTGACCCAGCAACAACCACCAGTTAGTTAACAGCACTGAGTGATGGCTTGTCAGTGCTTCTGATCACCACTGGTGCGTCTGATCACAGAACACAGGTGTTTCTGATCACCACTGCTGATCTGGCTACTGCCCCTTGATATTACTCCCCTTCATGGAAAGCCAGCAGACAGGAAGGAAAGACCTGACAACAATGCAGCCCCAATAGAGGCACAAGCCTGAGTGCCCTCCCCAGCCCATAACGGAAGGACATCTCCCCAGACAGTCCCTATCCTGGGCAAGGGCCTAAGTGGCAGCGGAAGTGCTGCCCTCACAACCGTCCTGACTCTGAGCCCCACACCCATTTCCAATTTTTTAAAAAAGAGTGAGAAACACACGCAAAAAAGACAGAGCTAGTTGCAAACCCACACTCAAGACTAGCAACCTAATGACTGGGTGGAAAGGGCTGGTTCATAGGAGCATGCCATCAAGCATCCACTTCAGCCTTGACATTAACATGAGCTCATTTCTGCTACTCGCCATAGTGGAAGCTTGCAGCAGCCTCTATACCCCATCCCCCTGCAGAGGTCCTCATGCATCATAGCAGCTTTATTATTGTATACAGCACCCACTAGCTACATTATTTGAAGTGTTCACCCACATGGAAGGTCTACCAATCCATCTTTCCATTCACTTCTTGTACATGCAACTGACTTACAGTCTGTGAACTTTACTAAACTGAGCAGGAACATAGTAAATAAAGAACAAACAGCAACAACTGTGAATGCTAAGTCCAATAGGTTGCTAGGATGGAGGTATTCTTAAGTAAGTTGCAGATATCTCAGGGAAACCTGTTCAGCAAATAAAGTCACTTTTTTTGACATCAGCCCGTGAGTTGATCAGGACTTTGGATTGCATCAAACAACCTGAACAGCTGCCAAACCAGTTTGTAGCTGCTTGTTAGAAGCTGACTTGCAGCTCATCAGGGGATCAGTTGGGAGTAGGTTCTTTCCTCCCTTCCAGAGCAAAATCGCTACACAGTGAAGTTGCAAAGGGAGTGCTTCCCACCCATCCAGTGGTGGTAAAAGCTGAAGCAATGTGAGTGATGTCTGTGTTGCAAAGGGGAGGATGGAAATAGCTATTTTCTCCCTTGCCCCTCCCTTCTCCCTTGACAGGGACAGATGCAATGCTTTTAATGTCTGTCTTGCAAAAAGGAGAGGAGAAAAAGTTGGTTCTTCTTTTTTTCCGTGCATCCCAGACAATAGCTTGGGGTGGAGAAAAGTGAAGAAGAATCAGCTTCTGATTGCCCTTGTCATGATCCCTGCCTACCACTACCCCCATCCATGCACACCCGTATTGTATTCCATCACCTGTTACTTGTCCTGGACCCCACCCCACCCTTCAGACTCTCACAGTTCAGGCTGGCTTCCACCCATCTAGGTATATGGAGAAGAGGAATATGATGTTGCCCAGATCTTGGGTTCTGAGTTGCATTGAGGCAAAGCATAATGTCTGATAAGTTGGAAAAGCTATGGATTGGAGGAGCACTCTCGGTGAACTGCAACCAGTTTCTGAGTTTTGGCACACCTTGACTGACAAAAGTGTACTATGCCAGCCAGCCCTGTAGCCAGGATGTCTGTGCCTTCTACAAAGCCTGCTACTGCTGCAAAAAGTTCCTTATCAATAAATGCAGTGCTCTATTCAGGCCAACATTGCTCTGTGGAATTATTTTTTTCTCATCTCATCCTTAGCAAACATCCACTGCAGTGCATGGACAAATGTTCCAAGACATCCTTCCAGTCACCATCCATTCTTAGGGCCATCAGTTTTTGTCTCTGGAGTTTTGTGTTGATCCTTGAGTACTGAACCTACAGCAAGCACTTCAGTATACAGACAATGGGGAAATTTGGGGATTAATTTAACATTAATAGGAAATATGTTTCCTCTGGAGTGAACCTGCTGAATTCTCTGGTTTGCAGTATATCCATCCACATTGCTTGGGTTTTGTTGCGACCCTGAGGAGGATTCCTCTTGGGATTGTTATTATGCCTTCATTACTTTGTGTGTGTGTGAGAGAGAGAGCAAGACTCACTACCAGGTTAAATAACTCTCCTAGGAATTAAACTGCGGCTGTAGATGTATTCACTATAGAATAGGTTGGCCTTGAAGAGAAGGACTTAAGCAACTTGACAGAGGCCTTGTTTAAGACTTGATAAGTGAAGGAAGCAGCAATCATGTGAAAGAAGTGACAAAGAGATTTATAGTGTTATCTGTTCAAAATTGAAACAGTTATTGTAGATAACTTCAGAAACAATTCTTCATGAATAGACTCTCTGCTACACATGGCAGGTGTTGCTAGACTTTTATCAGAACAGTTTCTTGGTGATTGTAATGTGGACCTTGGAAAACTGGGGCATGCAAATGCTGAATATTGGGAGAACCTTCTTCTACCCTTTCAGGGGAGAAAGAAAACGTTCTGTTTCTTACCCATTCCCAGGATATCCAGCTACCAGGAGTGTGTTGATCATCCTCCATGTAGGTAGACTGGGACAGTGTCACATAGGGTTGCCAAATCCAATTCAAGAAATATCTAGGGACTTTGCGGGGTGGAGCCAGGAAACATTGGTGGTGGAGCCAGAATCAAGGTTGTGACAAGCATAATTGAACTCCAAAGGGAGTTCTGGCCATCACACTTAAAGGGACCTCAGACCTTTTTAATGCCTTTCTTCCATTAGAAATATTGAAGGATAGGGGCACCTTATTTTGGGCCTCATAGAATTGGACCCCCTGGCCCAATCCTTTTGAAACTTGGAGGGTGTTTGTAGGAGAGGCTGTGGAAGCTATACAGAAAATTTGGTGCATCTACCTCAAAAAACAGCCCCCACAGAGCCCCACAGATCAATTCTCCATTAAACCCTATGGGAATCAGTCTCCATAGGGAATAATGGAGTGCCTAGCAGACATTTTCCTCCCCGCTTTCTGATGACTCTGAAGCAGTGGAAGGGCCTCCAAACCAGGGGATCCTATGACGCCACCTGGGAATTTGGCAAAAAATACAAAAATCCAAGTAGCACACACACAATGTTCTGTTCTTGACACAGAAACATAATTCTTAAAGACACAGTACAAAAAAGTCCCAACATGCAATATTTTTAATGTATTCCTTTGACTCATAAACAAGGTGCAGTCTTCAATAACGTTGAGATGAATCGAAGGAGAAGAATATGTCCAATCAATAACTTGATAAGGAGACCGGTTTCAGCAATGTCTTCTTCAGTCATAAATCTATACACAAATCAATGCGTGCAGCTTCTCCCATAGTTCAAATGATCACTCGCTAGTTGAGACCCCAGTCTTACTCTGTTTTCAGATTAAGCTTCTCACTGAATTCCACTGCTGGTTACGTAATGGAACTTTTTTGTGTCTTTAAGAATTACGTTTCTGTGTCAAGAATAGAACATTGTGTGTGTGCTACTTGGATTTTTGTATTTTTTGCCACATTCCGACTGATTATCCTCTTTGTGTACTAAGCCACCTGATTATCCTCTTTGTGTACTAAGTCCAATTTAAGAAATATCTGGGGCCTTTGGGGGTGCAGCCAGGAGACATTGGGGGGGACACAGGATCAAGGTTGTGACAAGCATAATTGAACTCCAAATGGAGTTCTGGCCATTACACTTAAAGGGACCACACACCTATAAATGCCTTTCCTCCATTAGAAATAATGAAAGATAGGGGCACCTTATTTTGGGGCTCATAGAATTGGATCCCCTGGCCCAATTCTTTTGAAATTTGGAGCATGTTTTGAGGAAAGGCATTGGATGCTATGCTGCAAATTTGGTGCCTCTACGTCAAAAAACACCTCCAGAGCCCCAGATACCCTTGAGTGAATATTCCATTATACCCTTTGGGAATCAGTCTCCATAGGAAATAATGGAGTGCCCAGCAGACATTTCCCCCCCCTCTGCTTTCTGAAGATCTTGAAGTGGGGGGAGGGCCTCCAAACTGGGGAAATTCCCTGCCCCGACCTGAGGATTGAGCAACCAAAGAGAAAACATGGATGAGATAGAGTCAGGAGAACCACCGGTTCTGTGATGCCAGCCTCAAAAAGCCAAACAAGAAAAACATTATATTAGCTTTAAATAATATTCATAGATAAATAATAGCATACAATGGTAACTCAAGCCACATATAATAATAAATCAAGCCACATGTAACTGACAAGAAATAAAGGGACTCCCATGAATGAGACGAAAACCTCCTTCATACACGAAGTCCAATTTACCAGTGAAGTCAATCACAAAAAATAAAAGTCCAAATATTTCAAAGTGCTTTTCCAAATGTGGCTAGGCATAAAACTCAAAGTGCAGCTATGCATGATAAGAACATAAGAGAAGCCATGTTGGATCAGGCCAATGGCCCATCCAGTCCAACACTCTGTATCACACAGTGGCCAAAAATTTATATAAAAATACACACACACACACACACTGTGGTTAATAGCCAATGATGGACCTCTGCTCCATATTTTTATCTAACCCCCTCTTGAAGCTGGCTACGCTTGTAGCCGCCACCACCTCCTGTGGCAGTGAATTCCACATGTTAATCACCCTTTGGGTGAAGAAGTACCTCCTTTTATCTGTTCTAACTCGACTGCTCAGCAATTTCATTGAATGCCCACGAGTTCTTGTATTGTGAGAAAGGGAGAAAAGTACTTCTTTCTCTACCTTCTCCATCCCATGCATAATCTTGTAAACCTCTATCATGTCACCCCGCAGTCGATGTTTCTCCAAGCTAAAGAGCCCCAAGCGTTTTAACCTTTCTTCATAGGGAAAGTGTTCCAAACCAGTTATCATTCTAGCTGCCCTTTCTGCACTTTTTCCATGATGTAGCCTTGCTGGACAGAATAGTACTCTGTTGTCCCTGTTTCACAATTGCTTCTTCCAGCTCAATTCATGACATGGCAAGAAAGCTTCTGGGCACGTACAAATCTCTGGTGCAACATCTAAAGTCTTGAGTTACCATTGTATGCTATTATTTATGTATGAATATTATTTAAAGCTAATATATTGGTTTTCTTGTTTTGTGGGGATTGGCAACCCTAGTGTCACACAGGGTATTTTTTTTTCCTGCTGTCTCCCAGTTTTTATGCTTTTGCAATGGTGATTGCAAAAGGGTAGCTGTGAGGGACATTTTTATGTATGTATGTATGTATGTATGTATTTATTTTTGCTGATTTCTAGTCTGCCATTTCCCAGGTTGGGCTCAGGGTGGATTACAACATAATAAAACAGTTAAAATCACATCATAAGACAGTTAAATTTAAACAGTTAAAACCATTAAAATGAAATAAAAGAAGACAGTGTCAGTGATATGTACATCCTTCACAGATTGAAACACAGGATGCGGTCAGTGCAGTGAGGCCAATTAGCTGGTGTGAGGATGCTCGCCTGCCTCAGCCAAAAGCCTGGCGGAACAGCTCCGTTTTACAGGCTCGCCGGAATAGCAGTAAAGTTGGTAGGGCCTGCATCTCCTTGGGGAGCTGATTCCACCAGGTTGGGGCCAGGACCAAAAAAAGGCCCTGGCCCTGGTTGAGGCAAGCCGGACATCCTTTGGGCCAGGGATGGTCAGAAGATGTTGATTGGCCGATTGTAGAGGCCTCTGGGGCTCGTATGTGGAGAGACCCAGGTTGCATAAGGCTTTAAAAGTTAATACTAAAACCTTGAAACAGATCCGGTACTCAATTGGTAGCCAGTGCAGACTGCGCAGCAGCGGCCGACTGCAGAAGGTAGCAAGAGAGAGAGGGAGAAGGAAGCAGATGACAGTTGCTCGCGGACAGCCAGTTGCTCGCGGATTCTCTAATAGCAGATGACAGCCAGTTAGCTGCTTCCTAATTCGGCCCCCGAACTGCATGTTTGACACCCCTGCTTTAGATGTTGGCAGGCTGAAGTTGTAATATAAAAAACAATCAAACAGTGTTTCCCTCACTCTGGATAACACTCTTAGAGAAAGATTTATAAAGTATGTTCAGACTTTCATACATAAATCCACCCACTATCTCATTCACTCAGAGGACTGATTTAACTTGTGATATAATAACAAATGAACTTCACTCTTGCCCCCGATGAGGGGATTTGGGAGGGCATTCCAGGAGGGGGGTGGCCACCCCTGACCAGCTTGCGCTTGCCCCCGCTTTTTTCCAGCCATTTAAAGAGTGGGTGCCACATGCTCCTGCCCTTCAAGATGTGAATATGGCCTCTTGCAAGGTGAGAGCTGGCAGCCCCCACTTGGAAAAAAAGATTTCATTGAGTTCAGTGTGACTTCTTCCTGAGTAAGTGTGCTTACGATTGTAGTTCTAGAGTATCACCTTTGATATAGCTAACAACTTAAACAAAATTAAACTGAATCCTAATGGGCCTTTGTTCTTGTCCCATTCTCCAATCTTTTGGGCTATTTTTCCTTCATTTGGTTCTGCATAGTAGAGCCAGTGTACTGTAGAGATTAAAGCACTGGCTATAATCTTGGAAACCCAGATTCGAATTCCCACTGCCATGAAAGCTCTCTGGGTGACTGGGGGCCAGTTATATACTCTCTGTTGTGCAGTATTATTGGGCAAAATAGAAGCGAGGAGAATGGTGTAAGCCAATTTGGCTTCTCAACGGGGAGAAAGAGTATAAATGAAATAAATAAATGGGAGGGGCAGTCCAGTAGTGATGCAGCTAGTAGAAACTAATCCTCAGACACTACTTCCTTCCTCCTGCTTGGCAAGGGATAAAAGGAAAGCCGCCTAGTAACAAAGCTTTGTGTTCTATAGTGGCCCCATGAAAATGGACTTGGCTTCTTCAAGTAATGCAGATTCCAGTAATTATGACAGCAAGGACTTCACCCTTAGGCCCTCTTTTAGAAATGTACTACAAAAATGTACAGAAATTAGAATTGCTAATCTCCAGGTGGGGCCTGGAGATCTCCTAGAATTACAACTGATCTACAGACTGCAAGGATCAGTTCACCTGGAGAAAATGGCTGCTTTGGGGCTGTATGGTATTATACCCCACTGAGGTCCCTCCCGTCCTCAAACCTCACCATCCCCAAGCTCCACCTCTAAAATCTCCAGGAATTTCACAACCCTGAATTGGTAACCTTAACAGAAGTGGTATATGACATGGAAAAAGAGGCAAGGGCAACACGGATGAATTAGTGAGTGCAAAAGATATAAGAAATGGACAGAAATTGAAATGGAGCACAACAAAAAAGTTTGCTGTGGATAAAAAGAAGGGAGAACAACAAAACAGGCAGTGTCTAAGCTAATGACAGTTGAAATATTTTTTCTAACCTTAAAAAGGTGGGATTCTCAGGATTCAGAATAATAGAGCACTATTACACCTAGCAGTCAGCATCAGCAATTTGGATGTTTGAACAGAGATGAAACAAACAGATGCCTGGAATTGTTTGCATCTTGTCAGAATTCCAGCAAAAGTTGGGGTGTGTGTGTGGCCTCTTCAGCTGATGAGAATGATTTAAAACTTGAAGAACATTGCCTTTTAATTTTGTAGCATTAAAAAAATTAGAACTATTCTGGGTGTTGCTTGTTTTATAGCAGAACAGCACTTTTATATTGGCTGTGTTTACCTAGCACATAAAATCAAATAACTTGTGGTTGTTCAGAACATGGTAGTTCTCTTCCTTTCCTGATAGGCAGTTGCTTGGGGATAGCTCAAGCAAGCAAATGTGTCTGTGTCTATTTCAGTCGAAGGCACAGTACATTAAGTATTTCTAAAAGAAGATCTTGCTATTGCTACATTTACTGTTTGTGTGGCATAAGGAATTGAAAGCAGTGACTGGGAGCACCAGGGTCAGCACATCAATCCAAAATGTTAACCACTATATCAAGTTTGTGGAGAAGTAATAGCATTATTACTGTACATTGGCTTTCAGTCTGTAATACAGGAAATACAAGGCCAACATTGGTGGCATTAAACCACATTTGAGCAGAATGCAACCTTTCAAACCATGTATTGGGCCTTTTAGGGATTTGATAACTTTGCCCTGGTTTGCAGCTCTAGCCTGGCAGGAAAACTACAGGGGTTTTAGTGAGCTGCTGTGTTTGGCTTGTGAGTCACAAGATGTTGAGACCTTCACTGAACCAAAAAATGATATGAGGAGCCTAGGTATTGGTAGCGGTTTTTGAAATGCGACAAACCTGATGAATGCTTTCTAAATGTTAATTTGTTTTGTCTTTAGCTTTTTGTCTTGAAGAAAAACTGTGTCTAGGTTGGGAGGGGGAAATCCCTGCTTAACAACTGGTATTCCAAATATGTCAATATGATTAGCTGAAAAAAAATCTCAGGTCATTTATTATAATAAGCACTTTTCCAGCACTAAATGAGATTAAATCCCTGTTGCAACTTTTTGTATCCTCTGGGAGATAGTTTTACTTGTTTGTGTGAAGTTTCTAGACTATTTTGTCTGCTAGGAATGTTATCATTATAATAAGGCGTTAGGGCTGAAATACAGTGATACAAGTTTTTAGACACCTAATGTGAATTAAAAGGGAGATAATAATTCTCTAGGGGTAATTTTTTTTGCACTGTAACCTTTGATTGTTTTTTGCCAGGCTACTTTGCATTGCTGCTTCTTGACATTACCACAGAGTTAATGGGAAAAAAACATTCTCTTTGTTTGCCTCTGAACTTGATACATCAGCTTGGCAACAGAACGGAAACCTTTAACTTGTAGAGTTTTTACCATTTGTTGTTAATTATCTGTTACTACAATTTCTGTGCCTTGGGGAAAAGGAACTACTTTGGTACATGTACATCAATGGATTATTCCTTTTCTCTGGATAGAAGGGAAAACCGAATTCTTTTCTCATTCATTTCAAGAAAATATTTTCGGCTATCAGTTAGTTAGACTTCCTGTAATGGTAAGTAGATTTTGCAAGATATATTTTTACCAGTTTCAATATGGTCAAGATTAAAGAAACAGGGCACAGTTTGAATGAAAAATTCGCTTCGTAATGAGGTTGTTGTGCACTGCTCTTCTTTAATGATAATTACATACTGTATGTGCCCAGGCTATTGCCTTGGGCCAATTTATGTCTTAAAAGGGTTAAGACATTTTTCAGTTTTTAACACAACGATTCTAGCTTCGAGATGTTTGTTTTTTGGGGTTAGCTTTAAACAGTTTGAACTGAAGACTTTGAAGTCAATGGAATTTTGCTGCTTGATATGCACTGCAGATTAAGACAAAGATTATGTTTGCAGCAAAAGCAGCTAAGAGCAGTTTGAAGGATAATTTTACATTATGTCAGAAGGAAATAGCGGTGTTTCATTTGGTGCTATGTGGAGGGCAACAGAAGCAACCACACCTCCTGTCTAATAAAACACTAAAGGAATGTAAAATAGCAGGTGCACAGTATCAATGGGAGCATTTGGCAGGAAACAAAACAAATAGAAAATGAATGACGAGCGATTTATTTGAAAGAAGTAGAAAGCAGTGAGTGAGGAAATACTGACTATTAAATATGGCTCTTCAGCAAAATGCTTCTGACTGTCTGGCTTTTATTGTCTGCGTACAAGTTTGAAAGCAAGCCTGCTGAACAGTTGAACAAACTAATGCAGTTTGCTATTACTGGAGTTCTGCTATTAGAGAATGACCAACATTATTGTGTTTATTATCAATATATCTAATTCTCATCATGTCCAAATCTTAGGCTTGCCAATCCCCAGGTCCCAGCGGGGGTTCTCCTTCTTTCCCAGGTTTCTTCCTGCTCCCAGTCAATCCTGCTCTTTGGCTGGCGGGAGGAAGCCCCACCCCCACAGCCACCATGTGCCTTTCCACCTCAAAGGCTTCAGACTCCACTTGGAAAGGCTTCCTCTTGGGATGATGCGTCTGTGTCTTTAAGGCTGAATGAGGGCAGGAGCAGGCAGAACAATATGGCTGTTCCCAGTGGCTTTGAAAGCAGCCCAGGCCCTCCGTTGGTTGCACAATCTTTTCAGAGGCCGTTTGCATAGGAAAGGTAAACTTGAACCTTTGGTTGCTCTGTGTTACCTTGAAGAAGTTGGAAGTTCAGCAGCTCATGAGTAGAGATGCCAATCCCCAGGTGGGAGTCGTCAGAAACGGGGGGTGGGGAGGGAAATGTCTTCTGGGCACTTCATTATTCTCTATGGCAATCGATTCCCATAGGGTATAATGGAGAATTGATCTGGGAGTATCTGGAGCTCTGGAGGGGCTGTCTTTTGAGGTAGAGGCACCTAATTTTCAGCATAGCATCTGATGACTCTCCTCAAAATGCTGTCCATGTTTCAAAAAGATTGGATTAGGGGGTCCAATTCTATGAATCTCAAAAGAAGGTACCCCTATCCTTTATTATTTCTAATGTTGGAAAGGCATTTAAAAGGTGTGCAGTTCCTTTAAATGTGATGGCCAGAACTCCCTTTGGAGTTCAATTGTGCTTGTCACAACTTTGCTTACGGCTCCACCCCCAAAGTCTCCTGGCTCCACATCCAAAGTCCCCAGATATTACTTGAATTGGACTTGGCAACCCTACCAAATCTATGGATACTTACATGTAAAGATTGGAGCCATTAACAAACAAACATCTTTCTGGAATCTTGATAAATGTCCCAGGTTTGCAGAAATGTAACATCTGCAAAATAATAAAAACAGTGCTTGTAGCTTTAAGAAATAAATACTGTCTGTGACTGTTGCTGGGTAATTACAGCAATGTTGTGAGTTGAAGCTAGGGTTGCCAGGTCTGTGTTGGAAAATACCTGGAGACTTTGGGGGTAGAGCTGGGAGAGGCGGGGTTTGGAAGGGGAGGGGTCTCAGCATGGTACAATGCCATAGAGAGTCCACCCTTCAAAGGAGTCATTTTCTCCAGGGGAGCTGATCTTTGCCAACTGGAGATCAGTTGTAAAAGCGGGAGAGCTCCAGGCCCCACCTAGAGGCTGGCAACCCTAGTTGAAGCCTTGGTTTCTGTCAGTAAAAGGTGCAGGAAGGAGCAACTCCATTTCCAGAGCTGCTTTAGTCTTTGAGGGAGGATCAATTGGTGAGTGGGAAGGAAAGAAAGAGCAAGAAAAGATGAGAGGCTTTGGAGGCTTTAGTGCAAGGGAAGGGGAAATAGTGGGGAATAGGAAATGAGATCCCCCTCAAGTCTTTGCTAGTCCCTCACTTGCTAATGCCTAAAAGAAACCCTTGATATTTTTTGCATGGTTAGAATAACATCAGAATAACTAGAAAATCAATGTAGTTAGAATAACATCAGAATAACTAGAACATCAATGTGGTTAGAATAACATCAGAATAACTAGAACATCAATGTGCATCTTGGACTTTTAATGATTATCTAATGGAAATGATTTTATTATATATTTGTTTTTAATATTTGATGTAGTTTGTATTTGTTGTTAGCCGCCCTGAGCCCGTCAGGGGAGGGCGGGATATAAATTTGATGAAAGAAAGAAAGACAGACAGACTAGGATCTGGGGGACTCAGGTTTAAAATCCCCACTCTGCTATGGAAGCCCACTGGGTGACCCTGGGCCAGGTCTTTACTCTGAGGCTGTCAGCTTAAACTACCTCACAGTGTTCTTGGGAGAATAAAGAGGAAAAGGGAAGAATGCCAAAAGCTTCATTGAGTTCTCATTGGAATAAAAAAGCGGTGTATAAACAGCTGAATAAAATGATTGAAATAAGTAAAGACATAAGAAGATCTCAAGATGATGACACAAGGCTTGGAAGATACCATGTGAATTAAAAGTCTTTCAAGCTTCATAATTTTAAGACCCATGCTATAACTTTTATCCTGTCCCATTTCTTCTTTTTGTAGCTTTCAATGAATAAACTGAACTTCTGTACTGGCAAATCAGTGGTAGAGATGGATAGCAGTGGTAGAGGTGGATGGCATTTACCAGTGCCATAGTCTCTGGCATTACATTAGCATCATGAGTTGACCATGATGTTATGCCAATGCAGCAATATCTCACCTGCAGGCTCTCCTGTGTAGCTTGGGTTAAAGGGGCTGCAGGAGGGAGCCCAAGACCTCTGAACCAGCAGGGAGAGGTCTCTGTAACAGGGAGCTTGGAGCTGGGCCAGTGGGGAGAGTTCTCCTTGCTGGCTTTCCTGTCTTGGGTTCCATCCTGCAGCTGCGATGGCAGGGAGAGTTCTCCCCACCTTTCACTGTTGGTTTAAATGGCTCTGAGCGAAAAGCCATGGGAAGCTCAAAGCTAAACCACACAGCTGAGCAGCATAGAACTTCCAGCCCCTCAGCATTTTTCTTGGGAAGAGGGGAAGTTCTCTTCAGGAATGGTCATGAACAACCATGAACTTCTCCGAAATTTTAGGAAAGGAAAGAAGGAGCAGGAAAAGATGTGAGGCTTTCAGCAAAAGGGAAGGGGAAATAGTGGGGAATTGTTCATCAGCTGGTTGGTGCCCATCCCTAATGATAATACACTATTGAAGAGTGTAGTGATATCAGTTCAAGCTTAATTCGATATCCAGATATTCTATGAATCCTACTGTGAATGTATGAGCCTGTTTCAGTCTAGTAATACACTTCTGGGGGGAGGGTTGTTGTAAAATTTCTGTTTCCTATTTTCAACTCTTATTTTTCCCAACATCTCAGATGATAGAAACTAACATATGCAGGGTAGTGTATGGTGCAGAAATTTGCAGCTCTTTCTTTGAAGTACTAGGTATATTCACAATTTGGCTTGAAGTAAACCAAAGGATTTTATACATCTAAATTTTATAAATGTGTCAGAGTATAATGTTATATGTTATATATGATACAATTTATGTTGCTAATACAGTAAAATACATTCAGGTTTCAAAAGAAAGTACTGACCATAACTTTCCCCTCAGAATTCATTTTTGTCCAAGTCCCCATTTTTCCTCCAATGGTTACAAAATGTCCAGAAATTTTTACATTTGTATGTGGGGGAGTTTTTTGTCATTTGAGCTTTGTAGTGTTTAGAATCTAAATTTTCATATTTTACCTTTAAGATATGCCATATGGAAAGAGTTCTGTCATTTTAGCACCTATCCCCATCCTAGTTAAACCTTACGGTTGCCAAGTCCAATTCAAGAAATATCTGGGGACTTTGGGGATGGAGCCAGGAGACTTTGGGGGTGGAGCCTGGAGACATTGGGGGCAGAGCCAGGAACAAGGGTGTGACAAGCATAACTGAACTCCAAGAGAGTTCTGGCCATCACATTTAAAGGGACAGCACACCTTTTTAAATGTCTTCCTTCCATAGAAAATAATGAAGGATAGGGGCACCTTCTTTTGGGGCTCATAGAATTGGACCCCCTAGTCTAATCGTTTTGAAACTTGGGGAGTACTTTGGGGAGAGGCACTAGATACTATACTGAAAATTTGGTGCCTCTACCTCAAAAAACAGCTCCCCCAGAGTCCCCGAAACCTCCAGATCAATTCCCCATTATACCCTATGAGAATCGATCTCCACATAGGGAATAATGAAGTGCTCAGCAGATGTTTCTCTCTCCCCCCCCACCCCGTTTCTGGCGACTCTGAACGGGGATTGGCCTCTCTACTCACAAGTTGCTGCCGACTTCTTCACAGCAACAGAGACACCCCATTCCAAGAGAAAGCCTTTCAATCAGAGACTGAAGCCTCTGGAGGTGCAAAGGCACATGGTCCTCTGGGGGTGGGGCTTCCCCTTCGCCGGCCAGCTGACTGGGGGCGGGAAGGAGTCTGGGAAAGCGGAAGAACCCCCGCTGGGACCTGGGGATTGGCAAGCCTATTAAACCTTGAGATTTCTGTTGTATGTGTGAAAATGAAAACTTTCAGGAAGTCTAAAACAGCGAGTTTCTTGTACAGTTTTTCACAGTTTTATAGTCTTAAAACAAGGCTGACTGTTATATATACTCTGCAAAATATTAAACTCAATGCTTCACAGGAGCTCTTAAGAGTTGGGAATGATTTTCCTTACCTAAAAATTTGGGAGCACCAACCTCTGTCTCTCAGTGCTTTACTAAAAAATAAAATCCCGAAACTGCAAATGAGATGTTGGATGGTTCAAATGGGATGTGGATTGTTCTTTCACTATCTGAGATCCATGTCTGGAGGAATTTATTTTAGCCCCAGGATAAATTGTCCTCACATTTCTGCCTATAACATACTTTAATCAGACGGTACGCAGGCAGAGAAATAATATGAATTATCAGGCATTGTAAACCCTTCTTTGGTGAGGGAATCAGAGTGTTCTGTAATACTATGTAAGCAACCAAACACATGTAATACAGTGCAATTGTTTTGTTACAGATTGCTTTCTTAAGACCTGCATTAGTAGGAAGTCTCATAGCTGCAACCATTCTTCTTAATTCAGTTTTCCCTATAACAGAAGGCAAACTAGCGTAACAATGTTGTCATAAGGACATCATTGCTGAACAAAGAGATCTTCCAGTACATTAATATCTGAATATCTCTGATTGCCCTATGGCGATCATTTGAATAAAGATGTTGGCATGTGGGGGTGCAATCTGAATAGCTTTATATTGAAAACCATCTGTATAACAGTTTCCACAGAAAAAGTAGGTTTCTCAGTTTCCCCCCTAAGGTCAATGTATCTTATGTAAAAGTTAGTATGATTAGTATGTATACTTATATATTTGTATGATTAATATTTTTTGCCATCATGTCACAGCTGACTTGTAGCGACTCTGTAGGGTTTTTCAAGGTGAGAGTGTTTAGACAGTCCATAAACTGATCTGTTATTGGTGTTGCTGTTGTAAAACAAAATCATGAAGGGGAATCAACATACGTTTTGCTCATGTTTACTTCTGTATGCATGATATATTCTCTTATTAGAGGAACATTGTATAGAATTTCACAACATAAACAGGTAATTATGAGTAAGTAACTTACAGAGCAATTTTAAGCAGACTTAGACTATTTTATGTCCATTGAAGCTGATAGGTTTAGACTAGAGGAATGTTACTCTGTTTATGAATGGACTGTTACAGTAACTATATACAACATAGAATCCCAGAGCAAATATTTCACTGTTTCCCAATGCTTTTTTGTATCATCAAAAGCTGTCACCATGTTGTATATCTCACAGTGAGAAAAGTTCCTGCATCACTGTAGAAATGTGAGCTTGCAAGCCCTAATCATTCATTATGGTGAAGGCACTTAAACACCACACAATCAAGACACTACAAGGCCGAATGAAGAATGCAGGTTAAATGTAGACCTAAGAATTATTCAGTATCACATTTCTAGATACTATTGGTCATTTGCAAAAGTGGCAGTGGCAATGAAAAACTTGGTAGGTAAGAATTTGGCTGTTTTCCCTAGTGTAAAATCTGCTCCTTTGTTATGTGGAGGGGAAAGGCACAAATCCACATGCACAATTTAAATGAGGCTGCATTCCACTTGATAAATACGCACTGGATGCAGGAGAGAAAACCCAACACTCTTTCTCGGGATGTTGTTAGGACCAAGCAGAATCTCATTAGGGACAACTTCAAAGATCAGTTCCGCATGTCCATAAAAACAAGTGTAAATTATCTTGTGTGAGCCTGCTGTTAGCAGTTGCACTATTACATTATGCATGATTCTAGGCTGCACATCATATGAGCAAACTGCACTGTTTTCCATTAGTGTTTTTCATTTTTATGCTAAGCCTTGCAGCTTAGCATTTTATTGGTGTTATTTTGGTATTATATATTATTTGACGTTAGTTATTTTGTGTTGTGCTTGCTGTTAATGTTGAAGGCCTATGTAGGACCAGTAAGCTTCCTTAGTGGTTGCATGATTAAAAAGTAATAACTTGAACAGGCCACTTGGCTTTACTAACCGTTTGACCTGCTTTCTTATTCCATTTTTGCAATGGCTGCTATCAGACTGAACCTAGAAAAGCTTTCCCTGGCTCTTCTGTCTTCTTTCTATATTTTAGTACTGATGAGTCTTCTTTCAGATAGGCATCCTGACGTTACTTACCAGGTAGCTAGATTTGGTTGGCTTGCTGCAAGGTTTAGGAAAATTTTAACAGCTCATGTAGTGGAATGCTAAGATTTTAGGGGTTCCCCCCCATCAGGTATTGTAATACCTATTGTATTTTGAATTTGATTATTGTCTTATGGCCCTAACATGACATTTTATGTATTTGTGTTTAAGAGCTGGGTCATAGACTGTCAATAGACATATCCTTCTATTTTTCTATATTTGGTGTAATTAATAAAACAGCAGGCTAGAATTTAGTTCTTCATGCTTTAGGTACTTTATGAACGATTCGCTTTCACTATGTACAGCTTAATAATAGTGGGAATAGATTTAAAACTGGGATGTTTCTGGACAGTTACTAGGGTTCCCAATATCCAGGTGAGGGCTGGAGTTCTCCTGGAATTACAACTGATTTCTAGATTGCAGAAATCAGTTTCCCTGGAGAAAATGACAGCTTCAGAGGGTGGACTTTATGGCGTCACATCTGCTGAACTCTCCCTTCTTCCTAAAGGCCCCCTCCACAGGTTCTGCTTGCAAATATCCAGGAATTTCTCAAGCCGGAGTTAGCAACTCTTAACACATACACACAAACTACACTTGCAAAGCAGTTATTTCCTTGTCTTTTAAATCTGATACTTTCCCCAAAGTTATTAAAATAATTATTGGTCTTCTTGCATTTTGAAAATATAAACTGATGTACACATTTAGAATTCTAAAATGATATTTGGTATTAACCTCAGGAGGGGCCTGGAGTTTCCCTGTATTTCAGACCACAGAGATTAGTTCCCCTTGAGGAAACAGCAGCTTTAGAGGGCATTGTATTCTACTGAAGTCCCTCCCACTCACAAAGTCTGTCCTACCCAACTTCTACCCAGTTTTCCAGGAATTTCCCAATCTGGATTTGGGAACCATAAAAGCCAGTGGGGGCAGTTCTTACTGCACATGGCTGCAGTTTAATAAGCCCAGCATAGACTTTGTAATCTCACCCCCTTCTTTCCATCCTTGTTTCCAAAGTCCAGACCCTGGGCCTGCTTATTGTAACCCTGGCAACTGACAGTGTTAATATTGCATTTTTTAAAGATAGGATTTAATAAAATCCTTGAGAATAAAGTTGTGAGTGAGTATCTGGATTGCTGAGCTCCCAATGGCCCTTCCATTATGAGGGTAACCCAAACAAGTGTGGTGTGGTCAGAAAGTCAGAGAAAGCCAGATTCAAAACCCCACACTGCCTTAGAAACTCACTGGGTGACCTTGGGCCACGTGGAACAAGAAATTCCAAATGTTCAAGTTGAATTCAGAATAGGAATGGTGCTAGAGATCATATTGCAAAATTTACCTTGGTTACTGACATATATGAGAGACTTTCAGAAGAAAATCTGCTTGTGTTTCATAGATTACAGTAACACTTTTGACTGTGTGGATCATGAAAAGTTATGGGTGGTCTTAAAAGAAATTTTATTTATTTGATTGGATTTATATCCTGTCCTCCCCGCAAGCGGACTCAGGGTGGCTAACAACCATTATGGCCACAAAACAGAATAATAAAACAACCAAATTACAAGTACTATGTAATATAAAATATAATATAAAAATAATTTTAAAATACAGCAATCAGTGAAGCATTGTCGCCAGTACTGTCCAGTGATCTCATAATGGTACAGTGTTGATAATATTGGAGCAGCGATGATGTCAAAGATAATCAGTTCTGCGGTGACTTGGCAGCGGTCTCCCAAGTTATTCACTAAACACAAGATGGAATAATTCAGTCTTGCAGGCCCTGCAGAACTGAGAGAGGTTCTACAGGGTTCCTGATGTTATCTGGGAATGCATTCCACCATGTAGGAACTGCCATGGAGAAGGCCCTGATGGTACTCAGTGGGGCCTCTTTCGGCCCGGGAATCCCCAGGCGATTTTGAATTCCTGAACGGAGTACCCCCTGGGGCACATGTGGGGAAAGGAGGATCCGAAAGTAGACAGGCTCCAGGCCATATAGGGCTTTAAAGGTCAACACCAGAACCTTGAAACGAATCTGGAATGCCACAGGCAGCCAGTGCAGTGCTTTCAGCACAGGGTGGATGTGCTTCCATATAGGGAGTTCTAATAACAACCTGGCCGCTGCATTCTGCACAAGCTACAGCTTCCGGGTTTGATAGGTTGCCAAGTCCAATTAAAGAAAAATCTGGGGACTTTGGGGGTGGAGCCAGGAGACATTGGGGGTGGAGCCAGGAACAAGGGTGTGACAAGCATAATTGAACTCCAAGGGAGTTCTGGCCATCACATTTAAAGGGACAGCACACCTTTTTAAATGCCTTTCTTCCATAGGAAATAGTTAAGGATAGGGGCACCATCTTTTGGGGCTCATAGAATTGGACCCTCTGGTCCAATCATTTTGAAACTTGGGGGGTATTTTGGGGAGAGGCACTAGATGCTATACTAAAAATTTGGTGCCTCTACCTAAAAAAATAGCCCCCCAGAGCCCCCAATACCCACGGATCAATTCCCTATTATTCCCTATAGGAATCGTTCTCCATAGGGAAGAATAGAGTACCCAGTAGACATTTTCCTCCCCCCTATGCTTTCTAAAGGGGGGGAGGGCCTCCAAACTAGGGAATCCCCTGCCCCTTCTCTCTCTCTCACACACAAATACTTACTGCATCTTCTTCCTGCAGAACTCTACTTGCTGTGAAAACGAAAGCAAAAGAAAGGGAGGGGCCGTTCTCCATGGAAACTATTACTGACCCTTTCCAATGAAGCCCTTCCTGTTTCCTGCACAGCCTTAAAGGCACACATTTTACAAATGGATCAGGAGCTCTTCTCCCCCCCCCTTGCTTCCGGATTTTTGGAGAGTGGGGGAGGAGGCTGCAAATTCGGGGGTGAGACAAGGACAGCCCCATGTAGAGGGCATTACAGTAATCTAGGTGACTGTAGCATGGTGACTGTAACATGGATCACAGTCACCAAGTCACTGTGATCAAGAAAGGGAACCAACTGCCTCATCTGCCTAAGATGATAAAAGGCTGATCTGGCATGGCCACCACCTAGGCCTCCGTTGTCAAAGAAGGCTCCAGGAGTACCTCCAGGCTCTTGACCTTTGGTGCTAACACCCCATCAAAGGTTGGTAGGGGAATCTCTTCTCCCAGACCTCTGCAACTTAGATACAGGACCTCCGTCTTCATCGGATTCAATTTCAGTTGACTCAGCCTGAGCCACTTTGCCACAGCTTGCAGCGCCGGGTCCAGATTTTCCAAGGCACAGCCAGATCAGCCACCAATCAATAGATAGAGCTGGTTGTCATCCACATTCTGATGGCACCCTAACCCATGTCTCTGGACAATCTGGGCAAGGGAGCCCATATAGATCTTAAACAGCATCGAGGAGAGAACTGCCCCTTAAGTGGGTGCCTCCAGGACATTTGCTCCCCAACCCCACTCTTTGTCCCTGACCTTGGAGAAAAGAGGCAAGCCATTGAAGGGCAGACCCCTGATCCCTACATTGGCAATGCGGTGTGTCAGTAGCTGATGGTCTGTGTCAAATGCAGCTGACAGATCTAACAGCAGCAGCACTGCTGAACTGCCTTGATCCAGGTGCCTCTGGAGATTGTCTATGAGGGCGACCAGCACCATCTCTGTCCCATGACCTGGGCAGAAGCCAGACTGAAATGGATCGGACATGGGGTGTTTCACAATGTCTGATTGCTTTGATACAGAATCTACTCTGAAGAGACTACTGCTGGGACAGAATATGGAGAAACAGAATGGTTTTCAACTGACAAAGGTGTCAGACAAGGATGTATTTTATCTCCCTTTCTTTTCAGTCTCTATGCAGAACATATTACAAAGAAAACTGGATTAGATTTGAATTAAGGTTGTGTTAAAATTGGCAGAAAGAACATTAACAATTTGAGATATGCAGATCACACCATATTACTGGTAGAAAACAGTGAAGACTGGAAATGACTACTGATACAGGTTAAAGTGGAATTACAGCTGAGCATCAGGAAGACAAAAGTAACATCTACTGGCAAATTACACCATTTTAAGGACGATGATGAAGAAACTGAAATTGTTCAAGATTTTCTATTTCTTGGCCCCCTCAATAACCAAAAGGGAGACTAAACCTAAAAAAATCAGGAGGAGAGTGAGACTGGGAAGGGCAGCCATGAAGGAATTAGAAAACATGTAAAGATGTGTCACTGGAGCCAAAGATCAAAATAATTCACAGTGTATTTATTTTCTTTTAGTTTTGGGACTTCTGTCTCGTCCTATCCCATAAGCGAGCTCAGGGCGGATTACAACATGGTGTAGTATTCGCCATTCCTATGTATTGGTGTGAAAGTTGGCTGATGAAAAAAGGTAACAAGATGAAAGTTGATTCATTTGAAAAGTGGTGTTGGGAGAGTTTTATGGATATCATGGACTGTCAAAAAGACAAATCGGCTAGTACTGATCAAATGAAGCCTGAACTCTCCTTAGAAGCTAAAATGACCAAAGTGAGGCTATTATACTTTGGTTACATTATGAGATAGAGGAGCCCCGTGGTGCAGCGTGGTAAAGCTGCAGTACTGCGGTCTGAACTCTGCTCATGACCTGAGTTCAATTCCAGCAGAAGCTGGGTTCAGGTAGCCGGCTCAAGGTTGACTCAGCCTTCCATCCTTCTGAGGTTGGTAAAATGAGTACCCAGCTTGCTGGCGGGAAAGTATAGATGATTGGGGAAGGCAATGGCAAACCACCCCATAAAAAAGTCTGCTGTGAAAATGTCGTGATGCGATGTCACCCCAGAGTCAAAAATGACTGGTGCTTGCACAGGGGACCTTTCTTTTCCTACATTATGAGAAGACATGGATCACTGGAAAGGATAACAATCCTAGGGAAAATTGAAAGCAGCAGGAAAAGAGGAAGATCGAACATGAGATGAATTGACTCTATCAAGGCAGCCACAGTTCTCAGTTTGCAAGACATGAGCAAAGCTGTTAACGATAGGACATTTTGGAGGCCATCATAGGATCCCCATGACAGAAGTCACTTGATGGCACTTCACACACACATGCACTCAGGCTAGTGATGGAATGATCACACAGTGTTCCATTTATATCCTGTGGCTAATAGCCATTGATGGACCCTTCTCCATAGGCTTATCCAATCTCCTCTTGAAGCTATCTATGCTTGTAGCCGCCACCACCACTTCCTGTAGGAGTGAATGTCACGTTTAAAATATTCTTTGGGTGAAGAAATACTTACTTTTATCTATTCCAAGTCTTCCGCTCATTAATTTCATTGAGTGCCCTCAAGTTCTTGTATTGTGAGAAAGGAAGGAAAGTACTTTTCCCCCTACGTTCTCTATCTCATTCATAATTGTGTAAACCTTTGTCATGTCACCCCTCAGCAATCATTTCTCCAGCCTAAAGAGCCCTAACCTCTAACTTTTATTTTCACAGGGAAGGTGTTCCATCCCCTTAATAATTTTAGTTGCCCTTTTCTGCACCTTTTCCAATGCTGTGATTTCTTTTTTGAGATCTGATAATCAGACTTGTACACAGTATTCCAAATACAGGGGCATTATGATACTGACTGATTTGTTTTCAGTCTCCTTCCTAATAATCCCTAGCATAGCATTTGCCTTTTTAAAAAAACTGCTGTAACATACTGAGCCAACATCTTCAGTGAGCTATCTACCATGACTCAAAGATCTATCTCCTGGTCAGTTACCACCAGTTCAGACCCCATCATTGTACGTTTTATACTTTGGATTTTTGGCTCCACTGTGCACTAATCTAAATGTACATTAATTTAAATTTGCCCACATTGCATTTAATTTGCCACATTGACACCCATTGGCTAGCCTCAATCTTCTGAAGCTCCTCACAATCATCCCTTGTTCTCACTGCCCTGAACAACTTATTGTCATCTGGAAATGTATCCACTTTACGTCTTACTCCCAGTTCCAAATCATTAATGAACATGTTAAAAAGCACCAGATTTAGTACCAAACCCTGCAGTACCCCACTGCTTACTGCCTTCAACTGTGAAAACTTGGTTTATACTCACTCTCTGTTTCTTGTGGATTAACCAGTTTTTAATCCACAAGAGGACGTGTCATTTTATTCCATGACTGCTGAGTTTACTTAGGAGCCTTTGATGAGGAACTTTATCAAAAGCTTTTTGGAAGTCTAGGTGAACAACATCTATTGGGTTATCCTTGTCCACATGTTTGTTTACCTCCTAAAGGAACTCTAAAAGTTTAGTGAGACAAGATCTTCCCTTGCAGAAAATCCATGCTGATTCTTCCTCAATAGTTTTTGTTATCAATGTGTCTACTGATTCTATCTTTGATAGTGGATTCTATCAAGTTACCCAGTATCGATGTTAATCTGACTGGTCTGTAATTTCCTGGATAATCTCTGGAACCTTTTTAAAAGATGGGGGTTACATTAGCAACCTTCCAGTTTTGGGGAATTGAAGGAGATTTTAGTGATAGATTGCATATTTTTGTCAAGAGACTCACAAGTTCACATTTGAGTTCTTTCAGAATTCTTGGATGTATGCCATTTGGGCCTGGTGATTTGTTAGTTTTTAATTTGAATACAAGTCACACAACCTCCTCTCATCATCTTAATCCAACTCAGGTATTTTGACATCTTTCCTGAAATCAGCAGTTCTGCAGTGGGTGAGAACCTCCCATCTGCCTGCAGATACTTTGATAATGGATCTGTTCCAGATAGAAACCCAATCTCTTGAGATTAGATAGAAACCGAATCTTTTTCTCTTGACATGAACACATATTGACCCAGTCAATGTATGGTAATTAAAATCACCTACTATGACACAGTTATTTTGTCTAGCGCTTTCTTTAGTTCAGGGGTCCCTAACCCCCGGTCTGTGGGCTGGTCCCAGTCTGTGGCCTGTTAGCAACCAGGCTGTGGAGCGAGGCAGAGGCGCCATACCACCCCTTTAACCCACCCAGGATCTGGGTGAACAAAAGAGGCAGCACGACCTCGCTCTGAAGCACCACCTCTTTCATCCACCCGGATCCCGGGTGGGCGGAAGGGGCAGCATGGCAGCAACTTCTGCCTATCCGTCATTTAAAGACCCCCGTGGGGGGCAGGGATGGGGCATGGGGGCTACAAAAAACCCATCACTCCCCCACCAGTCCGTGGAAAAATTGTCTTCCACAAAATCGGCCCCTGGTGCCAAAAAGGTTGGGAGTCACTGCTTTAGTTCTTTTTCTGTTTTGAAATCATTATCTAACCTTTGATTTGCTTTTGG